>NW_007022846.1:217928-240816 GCF_000164805.1 Carlito syrichta
GCCACCGAGCCCGGCCACCAAGTACTTTTAAAAACTAATATTCAGATGGCTATTTCTTGTGTCTCCAAGACTTGCTAATGTAGGCATAAGGATATATAAGCATTTTGACTTCCAAAAAGCATTTGCTTGTTCTTCAATATAATTGCTTTCCCAATAATTGCCAAAAATGAAAAGTTCATGAGACTGAAAAAATATATTTGATATTCTTTTCATAGGCAGTCTACGGGCAGTCAGGTGGTTCTTATCTGAGCAGTGATATCAAGGGCTTGAATAAGTGCAGTGCTGTGATATCTGGAAGAGAGAGAATTGCTGGATGTAAATTTTATCTTTAAATATATGTCTCCAGAGTGTACTTTCTTTCAAGCTTTTAGTATGGTGTATAGAGCCATTTTAATTTTCATAGGATCAAAAAGATTAAATGTATTAAGCTTTAATTATAAAGACACAAGATTAGTTACTGGTTGCGTCTTTAGGGAATAAGAGAGTTTCTGAGAGAGGAAGAGAAAGAGGGAAGAGTTACAACCAAAATCACTGAGACAAAAACGTGTCACCCACAGGACCGGCGGCAAACAGGAGTAGAGCTTAACTGATGTTCAACATTTCCTGGCGAGGTAGACCTATCTCCTGAACCGTTTCAGTACCTAAGCTGATGGCACGATTAGCTTGTTAATACAGCCACAGTTTGACGTTCAGCGCCAGCACTTTCGAGATTCCTTTCCCAGGAAACCAGGCCCCGTCTTCTCTTCTTCCCTCCCTCCCGCCTTCCATGCCTTCCCCATATTTACACACAGGTCACGCACCTTCTTCCGGTGTTTGTTTCCTCAGTGAACCACTCCAGTCACTCCAGCTTCCCCTATGGAGATGCAGCTTCGAGGAGATCTGAAATTCATATTCTGTAAACGGTTTCAGGCCCAGCAGATCATACCTTCCTTTAGCATGTGTGACATTAACCTTGAATCAGATAAGATCTGTTAGGGTGTCTATGAATACGAAATTATTAATGTAAAGAATTTTAACATAGTAATAAAAAAGAGAAAAAGCAGACCATATGACCCTTTTTATTTTTCGGATCTACCATTCAATGAGAAAAAATATCAATGGCTGGGCTACTGAGTACACTGAGTATATTAATCTGAAATAACAGCTTCTCTTTTAAAAAAAAATCACAATAAAACCAAATCTCCTGGGACTGAGAACCCACCTACAGAGGTTCCCAGAGTTGAAAATATGGCCAAAGTTGAAACTGGCCAAAGTTGAAAATATGATTTTCAAAAAGCCTTGGAGAAGTTTCTACACTAGAGATTCTTTTTCATTCGGTTACAAGTAGAAGGTGATGAATGTCTTAGCACAGACATAGGACTGGCCTTCAAAAGAAAACTTTAGTCATACAACTCTTGAGTATCGGCTATGTGTGAAACATCCTTTGTTATTATAAGCCATTGCATTTTACAAAACTCCTGGAAGGAATCATACTTCTATACCTTTTATTGTAAGAACTGTAATGTCGAATATTATATAAAATTTCAGGTCTTTTCTTTGGAATATTTCGTTTTAAATAAATATTTCTCTTTTCAATATGTTCAAAAATGCTAAAAAGTCATAATGAGACAGAGCATAGAATAACAAGGAGAAGTGAATCTTTTACTAGAAATAAACTGTAGAAAATTGAAATTGGCTTATAAAAGTTCATGCTTTAAAAACTTTCATCATTATTCAAGATATTCCTTTTTTTTTTTGAGTCAAGGTCTCGTTCAGTTGCCCAGGCTGGAGTGCAATGGCACAATCATAGCTGACTGCCTCCTGGGCTCAGGCAATCTCTCTGCCTCAGCCTCCTGAGTGGCTGGGACCACAGGCACGCACCACCATGCCCAGATTTTTTTTTTTTTTTTTTTTTGTAGAGATGAGGTTTTGCTCTGCTGTTTGAGCTGGTCTTGAGTTCCTGGGCTCAAGCAATACT
This sequence comes from Carlito syrichta, assembly GCF_000164805.1. Taxonomy (NCBI): domain Eukaryota; kingdom Metazoa; phylum Chordata; class Mammalia; order Primates; family Tarsiidae; genus Carlito; species Carlito syrichta. Next base: position 219,886 of record NW_007022846.1, read on the forward strand.
CTCACCTCGGCCTCCCAAAGTGCTGGGAGTACAGGCATGAGCCACTGTGCCCAGTCAAGATATTTCTGAATAAATGTCATAACTTTTGGACAGCTCTCAAGTGTGTACTTTTGGGCTAGATATCCTTAAACTCCATACTTTGCTGGTATGAAAAGACAGAGGTCTGCAGCGATACTAAAAACCCCTTCGTGTATTTTCTCCTTCACTCTACAGCCCCTTACCATATTCCAGGACCCGCTATTACTGGGCCGATAACGGAGTTGATTAAGCAGCACCAGGTCCTCGTCTCTCCAGTGAAGGGTACATCTGCTCACGGAAGCATTTTGAAACTCGATTCTAATGTCCCACGGAGGAAGAGGCCTCACTATTAACCAGGACAAACACAAAAGTAGGGTTCAGGATCTGTGATTGGAAATTGCCTTATGCACTGACATGAAGCTATTCAGAAGTGAACAAAACTCAGATGCACAACCACCAAATTTGGTAAAATGTATGAGAGAAATCCCTGACTGGAAGAGAGAAAAGTGATGTTGGATTAACTTCTAAATCATTAAAATAATTCACCTAAATGCAATCTAATTTTGACCAAATAAATACTACCAACATTAGCGTTAAGTGTTGATTTCACTTAATCCAATTATAAACAACAACAACAACAAAATAAAACCAATGTGCCCAATCCAAGGGTTGCAAGGACGGAGAAGCCAGAGGTGGCCAGCGACGATTGTCTCAGGAGAAACGTTGGTAGGAAAATTCACAGCCAGGTTCCAGAGGAACAGAGGAGGAGCAGAGCAGGGAGGAGGGTGGCCTAGAGGCGAGTGGCTGGCGAAGGGGTAGAGGTGGATGAGGAGGGATGTGGAGGGAACGTGGGGGTGACAACGGCTGAGCCTGGCCCTGATTCAACGGGGCCGCATTTGCTCAGAAATGTGCTGGGACTGGCTGGCTCCAGCTCCAGGCTGAGGAGGTAAGTGCTATTTGTGATCCCAGACGCTGTATTGATCACTTGTACCAGCCCTGCAGGCCCCCACGCAGCCCATCTCAGGATGGGGCAAAAGGACGCCTCCTCCAGGCAGGGCCTCCAGGGAGAGGATGCCTCCTCCAGGCAGGGCCTCTGCTGAGCTTCTCCAATGGCCTCACAGAACCCTCCCCTCAGTTGGATAGTGCCACCAACTGCTGGTACTTTCATGGGACTCGTTTCTCTAACAGGGAGCCATCTCTCCGTAGCCCGAGGTTCACCTGCCCTTCTCTTTGCATCGGAGTTACTCCTATCTTTTGCCTGTGCCTGGTGGCCGCTTCCCTTCAACCTCTTTCAAAACAACCATACAAAAAAGAGCTGAATGATTTTACAGCTGCTTATCACGTGCCCATGAGTGACACCTACGGAAGTGAAATGAAATGTACCTATGTCCAAGAATGTGAATGTGGATGGAAAGGAAGAAGCGTTTCCAAGACTGTTGACGGCGGTAACCTTGGCTGTGAGGTTGGATTCCGGTGACTCAGGAGTGAGGCTGTTTCCAAGGTCCAAATGGTCACAATCTTCGCATTCCTTCTGCCAAGTTAAATTGTTCGGCCCACTTAGCCTGTAAACAAACACAACTGTATTTAGCAAGGTAGTGTACATGCTGTTTTCTCCATTCAGTACAAAAGAACAAAATGTTCAAACATTTAACACTCTAAACAGTTTTTAAAAGTCTATATTTTTTAAATCAGGGGATACCCCCACAGGAATATTCGTGTTCTGTGGCCATAAATAGAACAGTACCCCCCCTCCACCGCCACGCATCCCACCCTAGTAGAACTGAGATTTTTTTTTTTAACATCCATATAGACAGGTAGGTGATTGTGCATGCACTGCTGGAGTTCCCCAGGCCCTGGCTGTCACCTCAGTTCCTCAGGCTGTTGCAAACACCATCCAAAGGATCCTGGCCGCCTCGCATCCTTGGCACAAGCAACCCTTCCCAGCACAGCCGTGGCCAGATTAGAATCCTCCCCCCACATCCCCCAATCCCTCCATCTCCTACACTTTAGGCATGGTGCAAATCGGCCAGATCCTTCACGGGAATGTGAAATTCACCCAAGTAACAGAATCTCCCAGATCCCCTGTTTCTGTGAACTCTCAGGTCAGCAAAGGGCACTATAAAGAGAAACTCCTCCAAGTTAATGGAAAACTACTAGGAGGAAGAGTCTACCTATGTGTCATGACACCAAGAGTCTGCAGCTGCAGAGGAGGGAAGGGATACTGTGCTGTCGGTCTGATCCTACTAGGCAGGCAGGAACGCCCAAAACTTGGGCCTACAATACTCGAAGAGGCCTCAGAGTCTCACTCTGTCGCCCAGGCTGGAGTGCAGCCACCGTAGCCTCGATCTGCTGGGCTCTGGCGATCCTTCCACCTCAGCCTTCCAAGTCGCTGGAACCACAGGCGTGCGCCACCATGCCCGGCTAATATTTTGATGTAGTGTAGAGACACGGCCTAGCCAAGTTGCCCAGACTGGTTCTTGAACCCCTGGGCTCAAGAAATCCTCTCGCCTCTGCCTCCCAAAGTGCTGGGATGACAGGCATGAACCACCACACCCGGCAGAACCAATTTTAACTGATGAACATTAGAATTTTTTTTCTAAGTAGTTAATTGTCTAGTGGTATCAGTTGTTTCTTCACTCTGGTAAAAATAAAATGGTTAGATGTTTCTAAATATCTAAGAGAAGATCTATAAAGCAGCTGCAAAAAATATAGCCTCTCACTCACTGTAAAGTGTACTTAGTGCATAGGTGGCTGTCTCGTCCTCTGTCCCAGGTGCAGGTCACAGTCCTTTGTTCTCCCTTCTGTACGCAAGATAAGTTTCGAGGCGGTTCTGGAGCAACTTAAAAAACAAGAAAAGCAAAACTTTGTATCTGAAACATCACAGAAGTAACATTTCAATCACATTGTTATTATCTGCCAGTAACATGACAATATCTCCCCCACATCCTCCAAGCCCAGATAAACTGGAAGCTATCTTCGATTCTGTCAAGCTCAAGTTTGCCTCCAAGGCATGAATTTCTTCTAAAAACAGTAATGACACCGGTGAATATGGATCAACTGCTTACTATACACCCAGCCCGATGCTAAGTGTTTTATATGCAGCTTTTCTCAGTTGGACATCACGGTGCCCCCTGATGTGGATACCGTTATCATCCTCATTTTATGGAAGAAGGAACTAAGACTTAGAGAGTTGAAATATCTTGCCTGAGTTTATAAAATTATAAGGTGGCAGAATCCTGTCTCCTGCCCAGGTGCAGTTGACACAAGTCCAAGGCTCTCAATCCATGTTCTACCATTTCCCCCAATAGGTGAGCATCCAGTGCAAGCTGCATTATTCCTGGTGATAACAGGTTAACTTTCTTTCTTTCTTTCTTTCTTTCTTTCTTTCTTTCTTTCTTTCTTTCTTTCTTTCTTTCTTGCTCTTTCCTTCCTTCCCTCCCTCCCTCCCTCCTTCCTTCCTCTCTCTCTTTCTTTCTTCCTTTTTTCTGTCAGGGTCTCACTCTGTCACCCAGCTGGAGTACAGAGGCACTATCATAGCTCACTGAAGACTCAACCTCCTGGGCTCAGGGGATCCTTCTCCTCAGTCTCCCAAGTAGCAGAGACTACAAGAGCATGCCACCCTGTATAGCTAATTGCTTTGATTCTTTGTAGAGACAAGGTCTCACTACGTTGCCTAGGCTGGTCTCCAACTCCTGGCCTTACATGTTCCTCCTGCTTTGGCCTTCCAAAGTGCTGGGATTATAGGCATGAGCCACCACACAGTCATAGAGGTGTATTTTTTTTTTTAAGTTGGAGTCTCACTCTGTCACCCTGGTTGGAGTGCAGTGGCATGTTCATGGCCACTGCAGCATCGACCTGCTGGGCTTAGGTGATCCTTCCTCCTCAGCCTTCCAAGTAGCTGGAACTATAGGCACACATCACCACGTCTGGCTAATTTTTGTGATTTACTGTAGAGACGAGGTCTCACCAAGTTGCCCAGGCTGGTCTCGAACCCCCGGCCTCAGGCAATCCTCTCACCTTGGCCTTCCAAAGTGCTGGGATTACAGGCTGAGTCACCGCGCCCAGACAGGTGTGTATTTTTAAACGAAGAATTTTTAAAGTTAAAGACAGGGCCTAAATCAGGAATTTCTCAGTTTTAATGGAGGTAAGAGAAATACTGTTATTGTTGATCATCCCATTCTACCCTAATACTGATACCCATTTGTAAAAAGATGCTTCCTTTAGGTGAGATAAAACAAATACACCACAGAAGCCCTAGATATTGTCTGCACTGAAAAAAGCTGTAATTGATGCAATTAAGCTTCTTTCATGTACTCAGCACCGTTCCACAGACACAGGCACGGGACTGTCTACCATATAACCTCAGAGTTTCAGCTGAATCTACAAAGTGGGTACAACAATATCTAGCTCATGTAATTTTAAGAGCATGATAAACTCTTCCTTTCATAGTCTCTTCCTTGAATATATATCTATACATATATCTGTTCATATATACACTTAGATATGTTCATATATGTATACATACAATGTGTACATATGTATATACACACATAACTCATGACTAAGTTATATACGAGGGGGACCCCCCCCCAAGAAACAGAATTATCTTTTTGGGAGTGGGCCTCTTTTAGTATCCTTGGAATTTGTTCCTCTGGATAAAATGGCCAAACAAAGTTTTTCTCTGGAAGCTTTGAGAAGATAGCATCACAATTTGCAGAAGAAACATCCCGAGTTGTGGCAAACAGGTGACTGGTTTTACAACCATGACATGCACCTGCCCACACTGCCTGAGTGTTCGGCAGTTTTTGACCAAAAACAGCATGATCCCTGTGCCTCACCCTCCCTGTTCGCTGGGTCTCGCCCTGAGTGACTTTTTGTTATTTCCCCAGATGAAAAAAGTCCTCAAAGGGAAACACTTTGCCAGTATAGAAGAGGCAAAATAAAACAAAACCCTGCAGGAGTGCTAAAAGGCATCAAAATTGACAAGTTCAAAAATGATTTTGAGCAGTGGAAAAAGCATCTCGATGGGTGTATTGCATCAAACGGAGAGTACTTTGAAGGTGACTGAAGCTTAAACATGTAAGAATAAACATACAATTTCTTATAAATAAATTCCACTTTTGGGGTCTCCCTCCTAGAATACTATTCACTTTCCACTCTGTGCACAACATTTTATCTTGGAATTAGTAGTTGTCTTGCTCGTCAACTTTTTTTGCTTCCTTGTTAATAAAATTCCAAACTCTCCAGCCAGTCATCTGAATCACTGTTCAACACATCTGGATGCTGGGACTCCTGTCAGTTTCACCAGTCTGAGGCCCTCTCTCTAGGTGTGAATGTTCCAGTAAGTCTGGGCCTCCATGCCTGGCACCAGCTGTTGCTCCAGGCCTGCCCCCTCGGTGCCCTGGAAACTCCTGCTCTTTTTTTTAGCTTTTAATTTTAAAGATGTGGGATACAATTCAGGGTTAGGTAGACAGATGTTCATGATGCAAGTATCCCTGCTGATGAGGTGCGCAGCCCCCTTCCCCAGGCAGACTCCCACTACTGCCGATCCCGCTTCCCCGCCCCCCTCCCAACAGTTTCCCGCTACTGCCAATCCCTTTCTTATAGTATTCCGATAATTGTTCAAGATCCGCTTCTGAGTGAGAACATGTGATACTCAGCTCTTTGTTTCTGTGAGAGATCACTCCGTATTATAGACTCTAAATCCATCCAGGTCGCTGTGAAGTTCATGATTTTGGTCTTCTTTATGGTTGCATAGTATTCTATTGTGTATACGTACCACATTTTTTTTTAGCAGTCCTCTTTCAATGCGCAGCATGGTTGGTTCCATGTTCTTGCTCCTGTGAAGTGCTCCTTTTTCCTGCATGAATCTTCTCTTTGTCCCCACTGTTTTGGTTCTTTCCTCTCCTTCTCAGCTTCCTTTCTTTACCACAGGGTCTTGATATGTCATCCAGGCTGAACTCTTGGGCTCAAGCGATTCTCCTGCCGTGGCCTCTCAAATAGCTGGCCTCTCAGGCAGCTGCCACCATGCCCAACTTGTTCCCACCCTGCTGGAGTTTCGCAAAGGTATACTTAGTGAATCTATTTTCATTCTTCCTTCTGCATCCTCAGAGAGTTCACACACTCAGGGGATTCTTGCCCTTTGGTTTGAGAAGCATTCTTAAATTACTTTTCTGATAATTCCCTCCCCTCTGTTTTTTTCTTTCGAAAAGTCCCTATTTTCCATGGGCTGGACCTTCTTTTAATTTCATACATTCTGTTCAAAACTCTTGACCTCTTTGCTCTACTCCTAGGGGGAAACATCCTCAGTTTCTGTTTCTGCCCTCCTCTGGCGTGTTTAATTTCTGGTGATCATTTTTTTTTTAATCGGGGGCCTGTTTTCTCTTTTCCGGCTGCTTCCTTGGGTCCCATCCTGGTTTTACTTTGTACACACATTTTCTTCAGTTCTCCGAGGGCGTCAAGTCAGCTCTTGTGTTTCAACCCTTCTCCTGGAACACACGCCAACCCCTCACGTTGCTCGTGTGCTTCGTTCTTTGTTTGGGGGTCTGCCCTTCGCGCTAGGCCTTGTCCTCAGACCCTGTGTTTTTCCTCACATTCCAGTAGGGGGCGCTCACTCCTCCATCCGGGCTCTGCGCCCGTGCCGGCGGCGGCGTTTGCTGACGCTGGGCGGCGCTCCCGGGTGACCCGGCGCGGCGTGGGGGCAACGCCCGCTGTCGGCCTGTTCAGACGCCTCGTTTGGGCCTTGTCGGGTTTCGCAGGAGGGACCTTCCTGCCTGCCTGGAGCCGGGTCTGGGCCGAAGCGCCAGGGGCGTGGGCGTCCTCCGGCCCCTCTGCTGGTCATGTGCTGCTGTCGCCTCGGCGGAGCACTGTCCCCTCTCCCAGACCCTTGGACGCCCAGCCTCCGGCGATGGCGGGCGGTGGCCCCGTGGCTGGCTCCCCGGGCTGGCGGGGTTCGAGGCTTCCCCCCCGCCTCTGCCTGCGCTCCACGGTGCCCTCGCGCCCGGGAGCCCGAGTGCGTCGCGTCTGGGTCTCTGGTGGAGGGCTTCTGCCTTCAGTCAGCTTGCCACTCGCCTTCCCTCTGGCTTCCCAGGCACCCCCTTTCTCCTCGAGGGTCTGTGCCACGTGAGCACCTTCTTTCCTGCCTTTCAGCTTCCTTTCAAGGGCGATGGAGGTGAATGTAAGTGTTCAATCTACCATCTTTACTCCAAACCCCCTAAGGTCTTCTGAGGAGCAAAGGAGACATAAAATGACCGACACTTTTACACAAGGAAAGAGCTTGTTGGACCCCCGCCTGTATTCCTTCAAGGCCGCCAGAAACTCTCCTTTGAAAGACCACAGCTTTCGCCCACAAATCAGCTTTCCCAATGTGAAGTTTATTTCTGGCTGGGCCATGAAATCAAGGTGTTCTTCAGCTCAGGACCTGGTTGTGGCAGAAACTCTGTCCCGGGAGAAACCGGGCATAATTCCCCTCAATATAAATGTACGGCAGCTGATGCCAAGGAAAGAACACATATTAAAGCCTCAGAAAATTAAATAACTTACTATATAAGACATTATTATGAGTATTATGGTTGTTATTGTTGTTAAAAGCCCTGCTTATTATAGGAAATTAAAAAGTCCTTAAAAAGTCACTTTCAAAAATACCAACAACCTGAGCATAGATCAAAAATGGCCAGACAAAAATCTACTGTCTTTCACTCATTGCTTGATTTTCTGACTGCTCACGGGTCAAGCCTAGGGGAATAAGCTGGTGCCCTGGTACTGGCGCTCAGCTTCTGCACCATGTGGGTGAGCTCTGGGCACCAGAGTGGCCCAGGCATGAGAAGCGTTGGGAAGGAAAGGCTGCTGCCTTTTCCCAGCTCTGAAAAACCAGCCAGTTTCACGGCAGAGCCTCTCAGGATGTGCAATGGGAAAAAGCAGACAGGCTCTTATTCCCCCACCAGATGGGACTGCGCTGACTACACAGGACGAAACTCAAATTCATGGCACCTTTTCTTGGAATGACTGGTCATACTCGAAAAAGGTGTTGCCTTCAGGCGGTCCTTCACCTCAAACGCGCTCAACTTGCTCAAAGAGCTACCACTCGACTGTGTGGCTACCACCGGAGCACGTTGCGTGAGCAACATTCTGGCAGTAAGCACCACCCAGCTCAGCTAAGCCGTGGCAGCCATGCTTCACCATCCCTCTCACTCTTTCAGTGCTGCAAGTTGCACAAAGGCTGGACAGAAAAGTAAAAAGTGAAAAGAGGCCGCAGCCTTCTAATATAGGAGAGCACAGATATAAAATGCAAGCACAGATATAAAATGCAAATTGCTTTCTGTAGGTCGATGAAAGGAAGAATATGCCAGTAGCACTGGGGGCGCCTGGAGCTGGGGTCGCAGGGCTAGAATGTCTCGTGCAAATATATGACACTGGTCTGGTGAGATGGCGAACTGCCTGCATAAAATATCCAGGGCTTCTGAAGGCAAAGGCTAACGATGTTTTTGATGAAAGATTTAATTTTCTCTACAGCCAGTGTCTGTACTTCCTGTAAGGGGTCCAACAGCCACCCAGCATGGGTCATACGAGACAACAAGAACACACTGGACAGAACTGCAACCCCCGTGAACATTGCCTGAATGCCTTTGGTGTGCCCTGTAGGGAACTAAGCACTCAACCATCTTATGGGGTACGTGTGATCTTTATAACACGGGTGGAGAGACCGAGGCTCAGAGGATTTAAACTGTCTAGGGCACACTGCTCGTGGCAGGGTTGAGATTCACAGCACCCCCCCCATGCTACCACACAACAAGCTGTCAAATCTGAAAGTATATACCCTAGGTGGTGGGAACAGGACACCCTAAGCTGGAAGGGGATGACAGGACCTAGTTAACGCCTCCTCCCACTGGTGCTCGGCGTGACCACTTGCTTGGTCTCCTGCTTATGGTGCTGGTGGCCCTCCAAGAAAAACACCTTGTAGGTCGCAGAGAAGAAGTTACTATCTTTCCTGGAAATGGTCTCACTGAGCTCTCTGCCACTGCCTTTATGACAGAGACCCACGTCCTTGCAGCTTGGCCAGCCAGCCTGCCACGGCATTTCTTCCCGGTCTCCCCATGCCTCTTGACTGCCACCCCAGACCTTCCCTGGAACCACTGAGGCACGGTATGCTGTGGGATCCCTCAGGGACCATGCAGGCTCACTGGCTTTGTGCTGTTGATTCACCCTGCGTGCGGCAGTTTATACCCCAGGTGTGCTGCCGGTTCACCTGTGCATGGTGGCTCTGCACACTGCAGATGCCAACCCTGCCACCTTTGTTCTTAGTCCCCAGCAGTGGCCTCGAGGACCTAGCAGTGCAGGCCAGCGGTGTGGGGGACGCAGTGCCCTACTGGGTGGACTTGGGCCAGTGGGAGGCAGTTAGAGTCTCCTTTCCTTGCCCTGCCATGGGAGTCTCACATGCTCTTTCTGGGAATGCTCCTAAGTGAACAAGCAACCAGTTGCAATTTCTGTTGGAGCTGTGGCTAGCTCAGTAAAGTCACCACCTTGTATTCACTTTTGCCACTTTCTCTTGCCTCCCTCTGTGAAGTGTGAGCATGTCAGTTTTGCTGCAGGCAGTTTTCTAGAGAACCCAGGAAAAGATCAGAAGCATAGTCAGTGTATTCTTTTAACCTCTGCTAAGTAGTCTGGGGTAAATGTGGATGGAAGAATGACTTTTTTAGGTGTTTAGGGATGGGGGAAGGTGCTGCTCAGTCTTGTGTAAGTCGTCTTGGGATACATACTTTGAAAAAGACATCTTGGCCAGGCGCGGTACCTCGTGCCTATAATCCCAGCACTTTGGGAGACTAAGATGGGAGGCCTGCTTGAGTCCAGAAGTTTGAGATCAGCCTGGGCAACATAGTGAGACCTCGTCTCTTCAACAAGTTAAAAAATTAGCCAGGCGTAGTATGCATGTCTGTAGTCCAAGCTACTTAGGAGGCTGAGGTGGAAGGACCGCCTGAGCCCAGGAGGTTGAGGCTGTGATGAACCATGATCATGCCACTGTACTCCAGCCTGGGCAACAGAGTGAGACCCCACACACACACACTCCAAAAAAAGAAAAGAAAAGAAAAAAACATTTCTTCTTTTTAGAAGGTTGTAGCTTTGAAAAAGTTCTCGTAAGTCAAAAAGGCATGAAGACCCAGATGCAGAGATCCATTTCCCTGCCATTGGAGTCCAAGGACAGCAAGGAAATGGTTGTAGTGTGTGTGTGTGTGTGTGTGTGTGTGTGTGTGTGTGTGTGTGTGTGTGTGTCAGAGAGAGAGAGAGAGACTCTAGGTAAAACCCAAGTTCTATTAAGTTCTGGACTTCTCACACTGAGATGCCCATGTGGCTGTCAATATAAATACCGTATGTGGTGGGAAAAGAAAGCATGAACCCGCACTGGGGCTTCTGCCCACCACATGATACAAGCCCCAAGATCGCTAGTTCCTGCACATTCAGAATGGAATGCTCACCACCAACTGCGATTTCTGCTCCACATACTGGAATCTCTCCGCTGTTGGGGCAGTCCACTTTGCAGATGAACAGGGTTGTACCGAGAGGAAGACCGGTGACTTGAGAATGGAGGGAAGGACCGTGGTGAGAATCGATTTTTCTGTTGAACTTGTAGAGGTTTAACTTGTTGAAACTGGAATAGTGCGAGCAGCCATGTTTGGGCTTCAAAGAGCAGGAAATGTTGATGGCGGATCCAAATGGAACAACGCGGGAAGGCTGCACAGTCACATGTCCCCTCTTGCACACATCTGCAGTAAGACACGGAGGCCACACTCAGTGGGCGGTAATCACCATTTGGATATGGAGGGCGTGGGGGAGTCCCCAAAGCAGGGGAAGATCAGGCCCCCCCACCAGGGTCATGGAAACCCAAATGACCGGCCTGCTCTGGCTACGGCCGGGCGGCACAGTGAGAGCCGGAGGCAAGCATGCTGGGCTCCACCTCATCTAAATGAAAGCACGCGTCCTGCTCATCACGGTCACGCTACAACCAGAACTTGAACTTGGAAAGCAGCGAGGACGCGGGGTGGGAAGGATGTGCAGGGACACAGTTCCAGGAAGAAACCAGCCTCCCTTCTGCGCAAATTATTCAGCAGACTACTGAAGAGGACCGCCCAGAATAAACCACACTTGTTCCCTTCACCATTTATAATTCATCATGCTCACTTCAATACGTACCAAGAAAAAAGAAAAGACCGTCTTAAAAGAATATTGCAAATTTTAGGGGCATTCTGAGGAACAACTCCTTGTCTTGCTGTACTGCTGGTGTAAAGTATGTGTCATCTGCAATGTTATTATTATTATTTGTGTGTGTGTGAGTTAGAGTCTCACTCTGTTGCCCAGGCCGGAGTGCAGTGGCAGGCTCCCAGCCACCCCAGCGTCAACCTGCTGGGCTCTGGCAATCCTTGCGCCTCAGTCTTCCAAGTAGCCGAAACTACAGGTGCACACTACCATGCCCGGCTCTTTTTTATTTTATTGTAGAGATGAGGTCTCGCCAAGTTGCCCGGGCTCGAACCTGTAGGCTCAGGCAATCTACACGCCTCGGCCTCCCAAAGTGCCGGGATGACAGGCTGAGACACTGAGCCTGGCATGCAATGCTATTTTAAAACAAAGAAAAAATATTAAAAGGCTTCAGGTGTGTTTGGCTGAAGGATGGAAATTCGGTCTTATCCTGCCATGTTTTAGTATCCCTTTAAGATGCAAAACCCTGAGCTGGATAAACCATTACCTGATGTGGCAAATAAGAAATTATGAGACTGTATTCCTCCTTTTATAAGAGTTCTCTGTATTTTTTACCATATGCCAAATGTCACAAGAAACTATTGTGGAAGAGAGGCCATTTGCTGCTCTCCAGATGGCTTCATATTAATAAATACCACACCTATGCAGAAATGTACACTTGGTGCTCAGCGGTTGTTGACAGAAGAATCTCGGAAATACAGATTCACTCTGAATTCTCAGACATGTTGGAAACCTCCACTGAGCATCTTTGCTGGGTAATTGTAAGATTTCTTGGATTGACAATCACAAACAGGAACTGGTCTAAAAAAACGTTATTTAAATCAGATAATGGAAATACTGAAAACTCATCTGAAATAGAAAGTTATTTTTATCTCCAAAACTAAAATGAATTATCTCTCCTTCTGTCTTATCTTACTTCTATGTTTATGCTCTGCTTCTTTGATCCTAATGGGCCAGAAAGCCAAAAACACGTACTCAATAAAAAAGAAAAAAAAGTCAGCTGTTTTTTTGCTTTTTTTTTTTTTAGCATAGCTAAATTCACCTATGAATACCCCTCTGTTAAAATGTGCTGAAATGTAACACAATGTATTTGTGATGCATAGCTGGGTTTCTTAGGTCACTTTCTTAAGAGGAAATGAAATGGTTGGACCCTTATATTAGTCATTAGTATAATTTAATAAACACATAATAGATACAGATATGGAGCCAGACTTATCCACTGAAATGACAGAAGAGTGACTATACAAGACCAACTACCAGCACATTTACCACAAATGCATAGCTAATCCTTAATTGAGAATTTAAACCACCAGTCCTTCCACAGAGTAGCATACAGAAAACATCTTACCTATTTCTGCTTTAATCAACAGCCACATGATTATAAAAATAAGTGCCAATGGGCATCTTTTAACGGTATGTGCCATGAACTCTGGAATACAGCTCGGTACTTGTCCTTGTAAAAGAAGACAAATTCATTCATGTTAAAAGCATTCAGAAAATGTTAGAACCAAAAACCTCCAGAAGAGCTTGAAAGTGGCACTTAATTTTCCCCCCACATTGTTAAGATTTTGTTTGTTATTTAAAAAAAATAAAGCACACCTTGAAAACTAGTAAATTGAAAATTTTAGCCACTTTCTACACACCCCCCCTCACCCAGTGAAGTTTCCTGGGGTCAGCAAAGGGTTGGAGAAAGAAATTGGGTGTCCCAGTCCATCTGGGCTGCTGTATCAAAATATCAGAGACTAGGTGGCCTATAAACAACAGAAATGTATTTCTCACAGCTCTGGAAGCTGGGAAGTCCAAGACTGGGGTGCAGGCAGATGTGGTATCCCGTGAGGGCCTGCTTCCCAGTTCACAGATGATGACTTCTTGCCGTGTCTTCATGGGGAAGGGGCAAGGCATCCGTCCCATTCTGCCCTCACAGCCTAATCTCCTTCCAAGGCCTCACCTCCTGCGAGTTCAGATTTAGCACGAGTTTGGAGGAGGGATCATGCATATTCAGACCATAACGATGGGCTTCTTTTTAGGGTCCTTAGAACTGGGCTTAAATACTTTGAGTTACTTAACCTGTCTGAGCCTTAGTTGCACACAAAACTTTTTTTCTTCCAAACAAGGCTACATCACTATATCATAGAGAGTAGTCTGACTTAATAGAGTTTTTGTTCTAGTCATGTGCTCCTGGAAATCAGTCCATTTAAAAATGGCTCATCATCCTTCTGGAACGTAGTAAAAGATTGGTCTCTTTGGCAGTAAGATGAGAATTCCAAGGGTTTTTTCAGTTTTCTGTAGAAGATCAATCTTACTTGTTTATTAATGACTTAATTATTTTACGGATTGATTTTATCTTGAATTGTTCAGAAAATATAAGCTGACGATGTCTGCTCTGTTTCAAATTTAAACCTAAGGAATGGCTTTCTGAGTCATTAGCAAATTCTCTAAGTTCTATGAAAGGTGGGCCCAAAATGTGTAAAGTAGGCTGGGAATTTCAGTGCTGCAAGGCCATTGGCACGGAACCAATGCAAAGCAAACGTTGCCCTCTTATCCCTGGGATATCTGGAAATGTGCCAGAAGGTGTTGAAGAGCTTCAGAAAATTGCACTCAGTCATTCAGTACGATGGCTCCCTTTCACGGCGAGGCACAGCACGAGGCCCCGGAGACTCAGCAGTCCTGTTCTGGTGTGCTCTAGCAAAGGGCCCCTTTGACTCCTAGCCCCAGCCTCATCACTGTGGGGAGCCCTAAAGGATATTAGCATCTCATTGGTCTTTCTTTTTTATTTGATTATTATTGTTTTTTATTTTAAAGATGTGGGATACAGTTCAGGGTTAGGTATACAAACATTCATTATGCACTTACCCTTGTTGATGAGGTGTGCCCCCCACCCCTGGCGGATCCCCACTACTGCCAATCCTTTTCTTATAGTATTATGATAATTGTTCAAGCTCCGCTCATAAGTGAGAACACATCTCATTAGTCTTTGCCGCTGCTGTTTCTCCTCCTCTTGACTTTTACCTCTTGGAGGACCTTGGCACACTCAAGGTATGACCTTTTCTCTATCTCTGCTTTCTCCCTTGGGTGCCTCATCTGGTCGTAGGGCTCTAGACATGTCTGCAAGCAAGAGATCCTCAGGTGTAGATCTGCAATGCAGACATCTCCCTGAGCGACCATCTCGTATGTCTCTCTCCTGGGCATCACCCCCACCCGGAAGTCTAACGAACTTCTCAGTGTTGACACATTCAGTGAATTCTTGGCCCTCCCTTCTCCAAACTGAGCCATCCTCCAACCTTTTCCGACTCAGTGAATGGCATTCTGACCCCTGCATTGCTGGAAACCCTAGATGTCACCCTTGATTCTACGCTCTTTCTCGTCCCCTACAGTTAACCCATCACTGGTCCTGTCAACTGTACTTCCTCCAAAATGGGTCACAGAACAAACCACTTCCCTCCATTTCTACTGTCCTCACCCTAGTCCAGACCCAGCACTGTCATCTCTCCCCCCATCAAGAGCAACCCCTCAACAAGTCTTTCCAATCCATCCCTACCCTGTCTTTTTCACAAAGCTAACTCCTTTTACAAATGTGAAACAGGTCCCATTCCCCACTGCACACCACCACCACTTAAACCCTCCAGCAGGTCTCCATTGTTGTTGGAAAAAACCCCAAAGTCCCGACCACCCACGGTCTTCCAGACCCTGCAGGGCCTCACTCCTCCCCTGGCCACACTCATTTACAGGACTTCTGTGCCTGGCTCCTTCTGTTCCATCCACCCCAACCTTCAGACTGTTCTTTGACAACACCCCCCATTTGTTGCCGGGGAATCTTACACTTGCCATGTGAGAATCCTCTTTCCCTACTCCTCGGTGTGGCTGATGTACTGGCGTCTTTCAGATTTGGGCTTGTGTCACTTCCCCGAGAGCCACTCCCTGACCCCCTATCCCTCTCCCTCCCAGGCCTCCCCGGCCACCTCCCCCCTCCCTCCCAGGCCTGCTGACCACCTACGCTTCTCTCTCCCAGGCCTCTCTGACCACCTCCCAGGCCGGCTGACCACCTCCTGTACCCTCCCAGTCCTCCTTGACCACCTACTCCCCCCGTCCCGGGCCTGCTGACCACCTCCCCCTTCCCTCCCAGGACTCCCTGGCCACCTCCAGCCATCTCTCCCAGGCTTCCCTCACCACCTACCCTCTCCCTCCCAGGCCTCCCTGCCACCTATTCCTTCCTTCCCAGGCCTCCCTACAAAGCAGTCTTCCCCAGTTCATTTCTACTCATCATCTTAGTTATTGTCTTGAGGGCACAATCTGTAACTACTTTATTTTTTTGTACTGATTACTTGTTTGTCATCTGTCCTCTATGCAGGAACATAAGCCTCCATGAGAGCAGAGACATTGAACCTTGCTCACGGCTATACACCAGCACTACACACCGGGAAAGAGTCAGTACTCAACAAGCTTCTACCAGTAGAAAGAAGGGAGGGAGGGAAGGGAATATGATATGAGCTTCAGGAAACTCCCTGTAAACATCCCTGTGGTAGGCAGAATAACGGTCCTCCGAAGATGTCTATGCCCTTGTTCCCAGAACGGTGAATATGTTTCCTTACAGGGCAAAGGGACTCTGGCAATGTGATTAAAGTTAAGGACCCTGGGATGGGACGATGACCCTGGATATACCCAGCAGGCCTTATCTAATCACACGATTCCTTAAACGTGTAAAAACAAGGTGGAAGAGTTGGTTTGAGAGGTATGGCGTGCGAATGACTCACCCTGCCGCTGCTGGCTTTGACGTGGAGGAAGGGGCCGTGAGCCAATGAGTATGACAGCCTCTGCAAGCGGGGAATGGGTCTCGGTTATAGGTGACGTAAAATATACGTCTCGTGGGTCTTGGTTATAATGTTCGAGAAGCACAGGCCCAAGCCAGACCTGCAGGTCTCCTCCTCTCTAAACCAAGAAATCCAAGGTGGTGGCATGCGATGGCCTCTGAGAGCTGGGTCTTGTCTTATCGTCAGCCATGCCCACCCGCGCCCCCAGTGCCGTGCTGTCCAGGATACTGAGTTGCTTGTAACCCCATACACTCATGTGGATGTATGTGTGTATGTCTTCTGTGCTCTTCTCGTCACTTCACCACTGTTAGACTGGCCGAGTCACGTCCATCCATCCAAGCTCAGCACGGCACCTTTCCTACCTTTTCCCTAACTATGTCTCGAGCAGCTGCTAAGTGGCAGGAGCTTGGGACACCATGGAGAACAGGACAGACGGGGCTGTGGCTCTCATGGAACCAACATTCCGGGGTGGGGAGGCAGAAAACGAAGAAATAGGTAACAGACCAATACGTTCAGAAAAGATAAAAGAAGACCCAGAAGAGGAGAGAAAAATTGGGGCGGAGAGAAGCTGGTCAACAGGAGCATTTCCAGGAGGCGAGGCTGGCGCCGAGTGAAGATTCCAGAACTTCTGACCAAGAACATGGTGAGTGTATAGCCTGGAGGCAGAGGAACAGCTCGTTGGGGCTGAGGCACAGAAGCAAGGTCAGGGTGGCTGGGGAGGATGGCAGGGAGTGACACTGAGAGGAAGGCCAGAGCCGGGTCTGCCGTGGACTTGCTCGCCAAGAAAGGGAGCCGAGACTTTGCTCTCAAATTTACAGAAAACACTGGGGGTTAATTGGGAGTTTTTCTTGTTTATTGAATTGTTTTCATCTGGGGTGTTACGAGATATGAGTTACATCACACACACACACACACACACACACACACACACACACACACACACACACACACACTCACATACACTCTAACCAAAATGGAAGTGCAGACCAGGGAGGATGCCATTGCAGAGACCCCGGTGGGATGATGGTGGCCGCTCCTTTGTGGCAGCAACAGAGACGGAGGGTGTCGGCTCACAGGGATCCTTCCTGACATCTGCAGGTCAGACCAAGTCCTCCTTCCGGGACCCTCAAGCACCGCGACCCCTCCCTGTCTCAGGACCTGCCGTAATCTATTTCAGTATCTGCTTGTCTCCTCCATCACCTGCAAGCGCCTCTGAGCAGAGGCCACCATCTGTGGCACACAGGACGCATGTGCTGTCCGAGCGAGACCTAAGTGGTTTTCCTGTGTCCGTCTCTCTTACTTCCAGTTTGTTTAATGTAACTGCATTGAAGCTATGTACATTAAACGTTATTCTGCTGCCTTGGGGCTGGAATAATTGAGTTTTGTTATATGAGTGCAGGGTTAAATAAAAGGCGCTATTTCAGCATAGAGACTATTGAGTTAAAGGCACCTGAAAACAGCAGGCACAAGAAGATCACTTTGACCTTTGTGCTGTTTCCTTCTTCACTTTCTTTTTTGAGTTGAGGTCTCACTCTGTCGCCCAGACTGGAGTGCAGAGGCACCATCACGGTTACCACAACCTCAACATCCTGGACTCAGGTGATCCTCCTGCCTCAGCTTCCTGAATAGTGGGACTACAGGCACATGCCACCATGGCTGGTTAATTTTTTTATTTTTTGTAGAGACGAGGTCTTGCTCTGTTGCCCAGGCTGGTCTCAAACTCCTGGGCTCAAGCAATCCTCTCACCTTGACCTTCCAAAGTGCTGGGATTACAGGCTGAGCCACCAAGCCCGGCCGGGGCTGTTTCTTAAAAGCAGAAGATGAGATTTTCTTGTGACAGATACTCTCCTCATACTAGAAGGAAAGGCAACAACCTTGTCTGCAAGGACAAGAAGCAGACCCAAGAGTGCTCTGTACAGGTCTCGTTAGGGTAACTCCTCTTCTAAACCTCAGCACGTAATTTAGTTTTGTGTTCTCAGTTTACTGTTCTTTGTCTAATCCAGTGTATGAGTAACTAACTCTAACTACTTATTCGGGTTTTCCCTTCTTTTTGAGGGTTCCCATTTCACTCAATACTTGTTAAGCAAATATGTACGATTTTCTCTTGCTAATCTATGTCCATGTAATTCTCAGACCCAGCCGGGCCCCTATGAGGGTGGAGGGGTGTTTCTATACCCCGCCCCCCAGTAGCTATATCTTAGCTGCTGTGTTAAAGTTAGGAATATGGTGGCATAGAGAAAAATATGGATTAAATTATAAAATAGTTGAATGGGCTGGGTTTGGTGCCTCAGCCTGTCATCCCCGCACTTTGGGAGGCCGAGGCAAGTGGATTGCCTGAGCCCGTGGGTTCAAGACCAACCCAGGCAACTTGGCAAGACCTCGACTTTACAATAAATACAAAATTAACCAGGCATGGTAGCGTGCGCCTGTAGTTCTGGCTACATGGAAGGCTAAGGTGGAAGGATTGCCAGAGCCTGGCAGGTTGATGGTGGGGGGTCTGTGAGTGTGCCACTGCTCTCCAGCCTGGGCAACAGAATGAGACACTGACTCAAAAAAAAGAAAAAGAAAAAGAAAAGAAAAGAAAAAGAAAAAATAGCTGAATGAATAGACACATAGGAATTAAATAGATTTCATCTTTCTAACAAAAGATATCTACAGTACTTCTTTATAGGAATGTTCAACACGCATTGCAATTTATGAAGATATAGCATTTTGCTCCAAAGAGCAAAATATTCAAATGGTAATTCTAAGAATTATTTAAATGGATATATGAGAAATATGTATTAACATATTTATATTCCATAGATTAGGTTAAAATATATGTGCATATATAAACATATATTTACATGAAATAGTTAATATAGAAGTTAAGTTTGAGTCTATATGGTAGCACATTGATTCAAACACCAACTTGCTCATTTTCTCTGAATACCAGGTAAAAACAGCTTCTCCATTTATGAGAAGCCCAGAATCCCCAGAGACCTTCAAGTAAATGAGGGCTCTTCCAATAAAATGAAACCTCCTATCAACTGTAAACATCCTTCATACACCCTGCCTAGAGGGTCAATATTAAAACTACAATCCTATCTTGAATCAGAAAATCAAAGAGTGTGCTGTGTCATTGACTCATCACTCTAGTTGTGACAGTTTCCGGAGAGTGAAAACAATGTCTCAGATGGGAGTGGGTGGGTGGGTAGGTGGGAACAAGCCAGAAACACACCAACAATTACCGCAGGCCAGCCTCTGTCCCTATCACTCCAGGGACAAGCACAAACTCGGCAGCCACTTGAACAACTGTACCAGACTAGGAGAAAAGAAACCCTTAAGTTTCCTTTCCCAGGCAATAATCTCCTGCAGGCAAGAACGCGTTCTACTTCCAAATTACTTTTCCTCTGTGACACCATATTCAGGTCAAGGGAAATGGTGGTATTGCGGAGAAGAAAAAGGCTAGTGAACCTCAATTCTACCGGATGCTGAACCATGAGAGCGCCCTGTGCTCATCCCTATGGGAGTATAGTCATACTAGCTGGATAAAGCTATGGGGAAGACCCATAACATGATGTTGTGGACTCAGGTGACGCCTAGCATAGAGTAGGGCTCCCCTGAGGACAGTTTCCATCTCCCCTTCTGATCCCTACATCTACATTTCTTTTCTAAATCACTTATGGTTTTCTATGACTAGAATTGCATGTTTTCTCGGACTAGGTAAACACAAAAATCACATCTTAAGCAATCTTGATTCCTAAGTCTGGCTATCAAAGAAGTTAAAAATTCTTTGATAGCCAGGGGAGGGAGGAATCACCAAGGTTAGCTGGAAACCACTGTGCCCTGCCAGTCTTTCCTCTCCAACAGCTGACATTCCAGTTTGAATGTCAACATTCACCAACAACCAAATGATTATGCTGAATGAGCATCAAGGTGGGGTTTCATTCAAATGCACATGGCTAATTACCAGTTGACTCAGTGAGGCAGGGTACACAATCCTTTCCCTCTGCTGGCAAAGCTACTTACAGCCATGGTTTACTGGCAGCCTATGTATACAAAGACAACCCTTTGGAGGCCATCTATTTCACCTTCCCCATTTTACAGATGGGTAACTGAGACTTAGAAAAGAGTGGAATTGCCCAAGGTCACGTGAACAGCAAAATCCAGATCAGAACCCAGTCCCTTGACGTCTAAGACAACCGTGATTCTAGCATGTGAAACTACTTCTGGTCAGTAGCAGCAGTAGTGGCTTGTTACTAAAAAGAATGCTAATCTTTTTTTGTTTTGTTTTGCTTTTTTTGAGTTGGAGTCTCACTCCATCGCCCAGACTAGAGTGCAGTGGCACGCTCACAGCTACCCCAGTGTTGATACACTGGGTTCCAGAGATCCTTCCACCTCAGCCTTCCAAGTAGTCAGAACTACAGGCACATGCCACCACATCTGGCTAATTTTTGATATATTGTAAAGACGAGGTCTCACCAAGTTGCCCAGGCTGGTCTTAAACCTGCGGCCTCAGGCAATCCACTCACCTTGGCCTCCCAAAGTGCTGGGATGACAGGTTGAGCCACCGAGCCTGGCCTAAGAATGCTAATCTTAATGCTACCGGTAACACTATTGCTACCATTTTAAATCTCGTACTATGTTCCAGACACGATAGTAGGTACCCAGCAGACAAGCTTTATGATGTCCCAAAGTGCCCAATGCTTGAACCTTCAGAAGGGTTGGATCGTCATTTGATGCCCATCTTTTTCTTTTTTCGAGTTGGAGTCTCACTCTGTCACCCAGTCTGGAGTACAGTGGCATGCTCCCGGTCACCGCAGCCTCGACCTGCTGGGCTCCGGTGATCCTTCCGCCTCAGCCTCCAAGTAGCTGG
>NW_007022846.1:241019-245645 GCF_000164805.1 Carlito syrichta
GCTACCACGCCCGGCTAATTTTTTTGATTTATTGCAGAGATGAGGTCTCGCCAAGTTGCCCAGGCGGGTCTCGAAGCCGCAGGCTCAGACAATTCATTCACCTTGGCCTCCCAAAGTGCGGAGTTACAGTCTGAGCCACCGAGCCCGGCTACCTTTTTCAAAAGAGGTCGAAACAACAAAACCCAGTGCATACACAGTGTCTACATTGGTGACGGACAAGGAGAATCTAATTTGGTCACCAAGCAGCTAACCTGCAGCTTAATCCTGGGAGCACCCTGCCCTTCTCCATGGCTTTTCATGAGCTGTGTTGTGTGGAAGAACCATCTCCCCCGAAGCTTGCCTCCTTTTCCCTTCAGAGTCTGCCTTTAGTGAACGACGTAAGATACCATAACACGGACAAAAACTGGCCCAGCAGGCCCCCCCGTCCAGTCAGCCCCCTTGTAAGGTCATGTTGGGTGGCTTGAGGGACAGGAGGATGAAATCACATTACTCCACCCCCCAACTTTCTCGCCTTTCCATCCAGAAGTCCAGACATGGCTAGTGAAGCTCTCGTTGAATTTGCTCTTATCTCACTGGTCAGGTCTGTAGTCCTGAGGTTCCTCCTCAGTTTCACCCAAGGACAAGAACTTTCTCCTCTAGCTCAAGTTCAGGAGACTTTGGAACTTTGATTCCTTAAAAAAAAAAATTCAGTGTTTTCTCCTTTCCCTCCTTATGACCATGACATCATTTTTTAAGAAGTTACCTTCTCTTTTCTCCCTTTTTTCTGTTTTTATGGAATGTTCTTTCTGTCGATTCTGTTTGCCTTCATCTCCATTCCATATATATCCCACTTGACATAAAAAGACCCCTGAAATGTTGCGTGTGCACAAGTCCCATTTGAACTGATTGCCTCGCACCCCAACTCCTGAATCATGACAACTGTGAGCTCCCTTGTAAATCGAACAAGCCTCTCCTCCAGCACAGCAGCAAAACAGAAAGAGAAAAGAAGCAAGACGCAAATGGAGTCTTGAAGAAACAGGCAGCTTCAAATACACTGATATTATTTGCAACAAGACCTGTTTTTTTCTGTTTGATTAGCTCCTACAAGCCTACAACGTTCACAGCATAAAGTTTGCTCCATAAAGTTTAAGGAGCCCAGCCTTCTCTGATTCACCCTCTGCATCCTCCTGTCTTCTACGGGGAGAGAAGAGCACAGGTCCAGGGCTCAAGACCAGGGTACCGTCTTGGTTTCTCCACTGCCTCTGTCACCATGGCAAGTAATTTTACACCTCAAGCCTCATTTCCTGGTTTTCAAAATGGCAATTGACATTCATTTGAAAAATTCAGGGTTTTCACTAACTTTCCCTCTTTATTTATCAGAAAAAGGTCTCTCCTTTGACATCCTCAGTCTTGGAGTCTCCACTGTGAACAACGGCATGGGGTGGGATTACTTTTGGATCTTGGGTGTTGTGAAGGCCTTGGCAAGCTTTGTGCAGCTTGTAAAACCAACCTCTGGGTCTTTTCACAAAGTGCTACAAGTCATTAAAATATTAAAAACAACTACATTGTTTTGCAGGTTTTCTAGGAATTTCACAATTATCTTAAGATAATCAGAGACACCTTGGGAGGGAAGTTAAAAAACCCCAGAATTAATAATTGCCATCCCACCATGTTTTGGTTTCTTACATAAATTCAGAATTCAGCTGAAGTATATATTCCTAATATTTTACTTAAGGTGTTCCTTTTCCTGTATATCATTGTAAAATAGATGTTAATTAAGATTCTAATCTTGGTTGAGCAGAGTGACTGTTGCCTGTAATCCCAGCACTTTGGGAGGCCAAGGTGGGAAGATGGCTTGAGCCCAGGAGCCTGAGATCAGCCTAGGCAACATGGTGAGATCTCATCTCTACAAAACATTTTTAAAAAGTAGTTAGGTATGGTAGTGTGCACCATAGTCCCAGTTCTCAGGAGGCTGAGGTGGGAAGATCACCTGAGCCCAGAAAGTTGAGGCTGTGGTGAGCCATGATTGTGCCACGCCAGCCTGGACAACAGAGAAAGAAAGGAAGAATGAATGAATGAATGAATGAAGGAAGGAAGGAAGGAAGGGAGGGAGGGAGGGAGGGAGGGAGGCAAAGAAGGAAGGAAGGAAGAAAGGAAGGAAGGCGAAAAAATTTCGAACCTTGGTGACCTTTTATAGGCATTTTATTTAGCACTTTACCACGGTGCAGAGCGTATAACTTAGATGTTAATACTTGGATGATTACATAAAGTAACAGATAGCATCTCTATCCTACAGGTGAAAAAATCTGCAGGCTGACCAAGATAAAACAGAAAACCAGAAGTAAATTCAGAATTCAATTAGAACTACATGCTGGGCTTTCCTTCTTACTCCATGATCCCAGGAAATTAAAAGCCCACTTTTGATGCTGCTGGTCTCACAGCCTTCCTATTCCATCTGTCTCTGGAACTGCAGGAGCTAGTTTGCCTCCTTATTTATTCCAGCCAGCCTTGGCACGCCCATGGTGATGCCACCAAGCAACTTACCCAGAGATGGCCGAACCATGTCTGCTCTCACTGCCTCAGTCCATGCTTCTAGAAGTCTCCTGAGCGATTGGAGTAATAATGAAAAGAGCAGGACCTGGGTCAGGACACCCAAGCCTCAGTTCTGACAATCCTCGCTGTGTGACTTGTGACAAATTGCTTAACCACTCAGCCTGAGATTACTCATACGTAAAATGGGAAGAGAAACAGCACCTTCCTCATGGGATTATTGTGGGGCCAACGAGAATCTCTTAGCACAGTGCCTGGTATACAGTGAGCAATTGATCGATATCACCTGCTGCTCTTATAGTGATAAGAAGAAAGGCCGTATCCCTTCTTGTCAAAGGCATTGTTGGAATTAAGTCGACAGCTTTGCTCTTGGTCTCTCTTTGCCCCTTCTCCTGGCTCATCACTGAAAGATGAATTGGACCAAAATGAGATTCCACATCTCCTAACTTCATGTCACCTATCCTTTGTGGCATACTAAGTGTGCCCATAATAATCTCCTCAATTTTGACTTCTTGTGTCCATGAACTGTGTCTTACATAGCTTTGTATTCACTATAGTGTCCAGCAAATGCATTGGACAAATAAGCTCAATACTTATTTGTGTACTTGGGAAAACAAAAACAAAAACACATTGCCATCAGTAGTATAGAGTACCAGAAACTTCAAAGAGCAAAGGAAATTGCCCTTGACTTCTTTGGGTACTTGGCTTTCTTTTCAGGTCAGTGGGCACACATTTAAATGTAGAAGCTCAGAGCCATGCTGTGAGTGTCATTACAAAGGTGGCAAATACTTTGGCAGAGAACAAAGCAGGTGCAGAAATTTAAAAATAAGCCCACAGTTGAGAAATGATGAACAGCACCCACTGCACTTGGATTATTCTCCCTCAAAAATTACACATGGGCTTTAGAATTTCTTTCTATACTAACAGTTATTCTAATGTAAGAGAGATTCGGTCTGCCAAAGTTTGGGAATTTACTCTCTTAGGCACCCATCACGACATTCAAGAAGCATGACACAGGGAAAAAGACACATCACAAACTCCTCAGGGGCCTCCTGTGCCTAACAAAAGGACAGTACTGGGGACCTCACGTTAAGATGGGGGAGGAAAGCATCCTTGCCACTAAGGGTGTATCAGTTATGCGCTAGACGAAGAAATGGGAGCATTGTATCATTTCTTGTTTTGTTATGTTTTTTGTGTTGGGGGGTCTCACTCTGCTGTCCAGGCTGAAGAGCAGTGGCATGATCATGACTGTCCCCAGCCTCGACCTCCTGGGCTTAGGCAATCCTCCCACCTCAGCCTCCTGAGTAGCTGGGACAGGCACATCCCCCCATACCTGGCCCTTTTTTTTTTGGGTAGAGATGAGATCTCGCTATGCTGTCCAAGCTGGTCCCGAACCCCTGGGCTCAAGTGATTCCCCCACCTCAGCCTCCCAGAGTGCTGGGATTACAGGGGTGAGCCACCACGCCCAGCCTCCATTCCTTGTTACTGGAGAATGAGAATCTAATGTTCGCTTGCTCCATTGGAGTTGTGTATAATGGAATGAGCTAGACATGCAGATGGAAGGAAAGCAATTTCCAGCCAGAAACCTGTGTAAAATGTGCAAGTTTCCACATCTGTAAAATGGGAACACTAATTCAAAAGAATTCCAAAATTCCTTTTTAAAAACTAGATAGAATAACAACATAAAGCCAAGAACCAGGTACACAGTGGTGCTCAGCAAAGGTGTTCCTCTAAATTGGGGGCACACACACAGCAGATCAAAACAATTAGCCAGAGTTTTAAAGCTGAAACACAGCCGAATGCCGCCCTGTTCCTTAGACATGCCTGGGCACGTCTTTCTGTCAGCTTTGGGGTGACAATTTATAAGACCAAGATCGCAGGGCACGGTCACATTCCAGGCTTCCATTCAGGGGTCCCGGGGGCGGTGAGAAGGCCTCCCATTCCACAGATGAGAAAACCGAGGCTGGCCAGTATGCCGGTGCCGCGGAGCACCCCGGTCATCGCCAGGGCAGGGACTCCGAGAAGCCCGTCGAGAGCAGGCAGCGCCCCCTCGCCCAAGACGACAGACCCCCCCCACGATATTTTACCGAAGATCCG
>NW_007022846.1:246138-253187 GCF_000164805.1 Carlito syrichta
GGCCGGGCCGGCGCGCGACCCCGCGCGGAAATCACGGCGATGCGGGTGCTGGCTGGCTCCGCGCTTTTCATCCGGCGCTTCGGCGGGTTTTGAACCCACGTGTTTAAAGACGCGAACTCAGGGCGGCTTCTGAGGCCTTTGCAAGGACCCGTGATTGATGCCACGGATGGTAAGAGGACCGCGCCAGATGTCCGTGACAGCCTTGCTTAATTCATGGACTGGATAATTTTTCAAAGGCTTTTTAGCAAGAGCGATGGCCTTTATTTTGTCAAGTAATAAATGATCCCAGAAATGCGTGTTACTCTTTTATCTCATTTTTAAATGTAATTTTTACATGCCTTTGTGCACACATATATTTTAATAACTAAATGGAAAAAACAAACATGTGGGGGGTATTCTCAAAAGTTCCCTTTTTTCTGAAAGAATACACAATCTAAAATGTTTAAAGACCATTGCTCCTTTAACTTTTTGGGTTTTTTTTGAGTTGGCGTCTCACTCCATTGCCCAGGCCAGAGTGCAGTGGCACACTCATGGCTACACCAGCGTCAACCGGCAATCCTTCTGCCTCAGCCTTCCAAGTAGCCGCAACTACAGGCACGCTACCACACCTGGCTAATTTTCGATTTATTGTAGAGACAAGGCCTCACCATGGTGCCCAGGCTGGTCTCGAACCCGTGGGTTCAAGCAATCCTCTCGCCTCGGCCTCCCAAAGTGCTGGGATTATAGGTGTAAGCCACTGTTCGCGGCCTGCTCCATTAACTTCTTACTGCAGTGTCTGACAAAATTGCTAAGTCAGACCCAGGATGGTGTTCCCAACACACCTGAGGCATTTTCTTTGGGGGAACAGATGAGAGGTATTGAGGAAGGAACTAAAATCTGATGATTAAGCAAGTGCAAGTTAGGAGAGTACAACAAGACGCAGGTAGCAATGAGAGCCTTCTTTATTCTCTTCTTCCCCCCACCCCCTGATGGAAAAAAAAAATCAGATGTTCATCATCCCATAAACACTACTACAGAAATCGCGCTCTTCGTTTATCAGTGTATCATTCAACTTAGGGTTAGACAGCGAGTGAAGACTTGCGCGCACTGTCATGGTGACAGCAGTTCTGCCATCCCGTATGCACCCTGGATTGTAAACTGTGAGCAGAAGGGTCCTCATCTCTGACACCTGGAGCAGTGAGTGGCACAGGACAGGAGCCCAACAAGCATCCATTGAGTCGAATTGACTTGTTCTGAAGAGTTCTCACTGTCTTTGGCCAACCAGGGTTATAGGTGTTGTTGACTCTGCAATTTTCAACAGAGTTAAAAAGTAGTTGGAAAATTATATGTCCCTTCTCTTAGCAAGTCAGTGGCTCTTCCATATGGGCTCTAACCATCTGTAGAGACCTTTCTGTTTCCCTTCTTCTTTTTCTCTTCCTTCTCCTTCTTTTGATATCTGAGAGTTTCACTAGCAGAGGCATGGCTGCTGTCAGTGGCTGCCAGTCTAGTTGGAGAAAAAAAAAAAATCTTGCTTCTGTGCTTTCTGAAAAATAAGCCCTGGGAGAGGGGAATCCCTCGAGCAAGAGAACAACATACAAACCAAAATGTCAGCTTCTGCTTGTGAGGATGATCGGTTTAAAGTCTAAGGGTGTGGTGTGGCCTTCTGAGTAGCTGTCAGATGAACACACTTGCAAATCAAAAGCTCAATGAAGTGGATAACCACAGTGACAGTGACAAAGTCTTTTCTAGGAAATACTAGTTCAGTTTCCATTTCTGGTACATTTCCATTCCTTTAAATGTCTATTTGGGTTCATTGTTGGTACCAAATATCGTGAAATACTGCATCACACTATTCTACGAATAACTGAGATGTTTCTGCCTGGAGTGTCACTTGTCAGTTAAATATTATTAAGGGGTGGTTGCCAACATAGCGATTCAGGGCGTCAGACTAATGTTGGCACCAGTAAGCTTGGTAAGAAGGTTTTAACACCCTTTTAACCTTTTACTTTATAATGAGGACACTCAGCATTTAAGATTAATTATTCATTAATCTTAAATTAATCACTTTCTAAAAGTTTTCACTTTGTTTTACTCATCTCTTCAAAGTGTTAAATTCATAGGGTACCAATATAACTCCTGAATATAATTGTAGTGTCATATGTTGGAAAAGTTTATATACAATTAAAATGGTACAATGCCAGATTCTTAGATTGTGCGTAATCCCCATAATTCTTAAAATGTAGAGTTGTAACTCCTCCACAACTGACATTCAACAAGCACAGGCATTGTTTATAGATGAGCAAACCACATGGAAAATGTCATGTCCTGGAGAGGAGGAATGCATTTTCAAGGTTTTCAGGTTGCTCAAGGCCTTGTTAAATTAAACTAAAGGTTGAGGAGTAAAGTGAAACATGTGGCAAATTTAGAATTTAGAATCCTGATGGCTGCAGGGTTCTACACAATGTAAACTTGACTCACACACTTGCTCCGTCATTCTCAGGAGCTGAATCCAAATATACGTGCCTCAGGACTCACACATTCCATAATACATGGCTAGTTAGCTGGTCATCAGAGGCAGAATTTCTTATAAAGAGAACAGTGACTCACATAAAAGGCAAATTTTTACAAACATCCCTATGTCAAACCACACATATGTTTCTCGGTTTTGTTGTTGTTGTTGTTGTTTTGGGGTTTTCTTGTTTGTTACAGAGTACAACACAAGCCTAATGAAGAGCACTCTGGAGAGAGGATATTTGGTGATCATAAACTTTCTTTCCTACGTTCCACCCTTCCAGGCTCCAAAATCCCTTTGCTCATGATTCTCATACAGAGAAAATACTCTGATTTCCTGAGTGAGACAATCCAAAGTCCTGTCCAGTCACTGCATCCAGCTCACTGCCAAGCTTTCTGAGCAACCAGTGGTGTGGCTACCAGGTCAGATGCGGTTCCTCTGGGTCCATGGCCTATAAACTAAAACCAGGTTACTGCAGTCACACCCACTCAGGATGTGAAATGGTGAGAAACAGGGACAATGAATATCCAGCTTTGGAAAGGAGAAACAGGTGGCGCTCCAGAGGTCACTGGTCCAAAGCACACAGTCTGCTGGGGGATGCATTAGAGTTCTTGATTTCTGCAAAAATTGAAGCATGAAGAATCTCAATTAATTTAAATAAATCATGCTATTCTGTTTGTCTATCTATCCACCCCTTTATCTATCTTTTCTTTTCCACTAGACACAAGCTTCATTCCACAACACACACAATAGACCGCTCATTCTTCCCAATAGCTGCAAGGATTCCATACTATGTATGGACTAAGTTTTTTTTTTTTTTTTTTTTGAGTTGGACTCTCACTCTGTCGCCCAGACTGGAGTGCAGTGGCCACTCCCAGCCACTGCGGCCTCGACCTGCTGGGCTCTGGCGATCCTTCCGCCTCAGCCTTCCGAGTAGCTGGAATTACAGGCGCGCGCTACCACGCCCGGCTGATTTTTTTTATTTATTGTAGAGACAAGGTCTCACTGCCCAGGCGGGTCTCGAACCCGCGGGCTCAGGCAATCCACTCACCTCAGCCTCCCAAAGGCGCGGAATCACAGGCTGAGCCACCAAGCCCGGCTATGGACTAAGATTTAATCGATCATTCTCTTATGTATAGGTCTTCAGATTTTTTCCAATTTCTCCCACCCAAACAATGTAACATACATTGTTTTGTTGTAAAATGAAAATATTCTTAGACATATAGCCATACAAATATATGGATGGTGCTTTTATCTGTGGGTAAAAGAATCTCACATGCAGCTTTTGAATCAAAGGTTACAAGATTTTGCGCTCTAACAGACTGTGCCATATTTTTACTCAAACTGCAGCAATCTACACTCCCCCACATGCCTCATTAAATCAAGGAGTATGCTATCCGTCCTGTCTTCTCAATCCAGCAGGTGAAAATGGTATCTCATTGCTTTACACTGTGCTTTTTGTCTACAAACATCTTTTCATATGTCTGATAACTCACAAATATACATTAGCTTCTCTCAGTCTACCTTCAAATGGTGCTATACTCGTTCATGTATGATGCAGAAACTTTACAACAGGATGCTTTCCTTCTTATCTTTTATAGTATTTTATTGTACATTTTACTTTCATATAAGTTACAGGCCCCACAATATTTTGTTACCACTCTTGCTTTTACTACTTATTTATCTTTTAAATAAATTTTAAAATATGAAAACAAAAGTTTTCTATGTTTTCTCACATATTTATGATAGCTAGCGCTCTTTCTGCTTTCATACGGATCAATGTTTTCACCTGGAGTCATTTCACTTCAGCCTAAAGAACATCTTTTACTGTTTCCTATAGTGTAAATCTGCTCTTGACAAACTTTCTCAGCTTTGTTTATCTAAAAATGTCATTATTTCACCTTAATTTTTAAGGAATGTTTTTAAACGTATGTAAAATTCTAGGTTGACTCCCCCCCTTTGTGTTTAATCTGCTCAGTGTTTGTTGGGCTTCTTGGATCTGTGGTTTTGTAGTTTTTGCCAAAACTTATTTCTTCAACCATTTCTTCTGCGCCCCCACCACCCACTTCCAGATTCCAATAATATAATTTTAGAGGGCTTGGACTTGTTCTGCAGGTCACTGAGACTCTGTCCTTTTTTTTCCCTTAGTCTTTTTTTCTCTGTTGGAGTCAGCTGGGAAAAGTTTTATCGCTGTACCTTTAAGTTCATTGTTCTGTCTTCTGCAGTGTCAAATCTGTGAAATCCATTCAATTATTTTTATATACGATATTAAAATATTCTTAGCTCTCAAAGGTCCATTTCATTATTTTTAAAGTTTCTATTTCTCTTATTATTAGTTTTTTCTTTAAATTTTTGAGATATTTATAACAGTTGCTATAAAATAACCTGTGTTATTTCTGCTTCTAAATATTGCCTGGTATTTCTTCTACTTAAACGAGTCATATTATTTGTACTCTACCCACTTAGTAATTTTTTTACTGAACCCTAGAGATCATAAATATTATGTCACCTGCAAAGCCTGAATATCTGCTATCTGGCCCTTTACAGAAAAAGCTGCTGAGGCCTCCCCTGAATGCACAGAACTCTGGTGCGTCTTTCCTGGTCCTTTTCTCCTTTCCACCCCATTGACACTCTCATGTATATAACGTGTGTCTTTCCAACTCATGTTCTGTGTTTGTTTACATATATGTGAATCTGTGATAAGCATAGTACTTTGTGATGTTTTAAAATTTTAAATAAATGGTACTATGCTATCGATTTAACAATGTTTTTAAGTTTCTCTCTACCAACACCACGTTTTTTGTAATCACTCCACATGGCTGCAAGCTTCGTTCCTTCAGCCTGCTGCCTGGTATTCTGTCATAAGCGTGACCCACATTTACACACCCACACTCATATCGGGGGCTTCTTGGTTACCTCCAACTCCTCACTACCACAGATAATACTTCGAGGAATGAACATCCTTGTGCATGTTTCCTGTGCATGTATATGGGTGTTTCTCTGAGTCGTGTACTCACAAATAGTGGCGCACACACCCATTTGCACTAAGTGCTACCACACTGCTCTCCAAAATCGGTTGTGCCAGCTTGCACTCACACGAGTGCCACATGAAAATCGCTTTTTCCTCATCCTTTCCAGAATTTTGTATTATCCAGCTATATTATTTTCCTATTGCTCTGTAACAAATTACTAGAACATTAGCAGCTTAAAATAATGCAATTTTTACAGCTCTGGAGGTCAGAAGTCCGAAATGAGTCTTACTGAACTGAAATCAGACTGTTAGAAGGGCTGCATTATCTTCTGGAGACTCTAGGGAGAATCCGTTTTCTTGCCTTTCCTAGCTTCTGGAACTACGTGCATTCCTTGGGTCATCACGGCTTCCTTCCATCTTCAAAGACAGCAGTGGCCAGTCAATTCTGTCTCACCTTAGATCGTTCTGACAGTCTTTTGCATCCCTCTGTCACATTATGAGGACCTTTTTGATAACATTGGGCCCACCTAGATGACCATCTCTGTCTCAGTCAGCCAAATAGCAACCTAGTTCCACCTGCAACCTGCATCCACTTTTGTCATGTTGCCAAACATATTCACAGGTTCTAGGGGTTAGAATGTTGATATCTTTGGGGGGTCATTTTCCTGTGTGCCACACCAACTTTCTAATTTTTGTCAATCTGTAAGGTATCTCCATGCAGTTAACATGTACAAAGAATTCATGCAGATTGATAATGAAAAAAAAATAAGTAGAAAAAAGCAATATAAACAGACAATTGATAAAAGGAAAACCCTAAAACGCTAATATTTTATGATATTTTACGATGATGGAAAAGACACTCAATTTAATAATAGGAATGCAAATTAAACTTTTACTGAAACTATTCTGTAACAGCTTTATTGAGCTGTTCATATGCCAATTTACAGCAATTCATATGCCAATTTACCTATCTAAAGTGCAGAATTTGGGTTTTAGTATATTCGAAGAGTTGTGCAACCATCACTACAATCAATTTTAGAATGTTTCATCACCTGAGAAAATTCCGTAACCTTCATCTATCACCTCCAGTGTCCCTCCCCAATCCTAGACAAACACTAATTGACTTTCTGTAATGATAGATTTGCCTGTGCTGGATATTTTATGATGATGGAATCATATCAAATGTTTTTTGTGACTGACTGACTTGACCTAACATAATGTCTACAAGGCTCATCTATATTGTGCATGTATCAGTTTATACATCATTTCTTTTTATGGTCAAGTAATAGTCTGTCATATTGATAGATTACATTTTGTTCACCCATTCATCAGTTGATAGACATTTTAGTTATTTCGTGTTTTGCTATACTGAGTGATTGCCCCGGAGAAGGAAACGGGGTAGCCAGGGAGAAGGAGGAGGAAATTTTAAATAGTATTCCTTTCTGTATTTTTTATTGTTTTGAGTCAAGGGCTCACTCTCTTGCCCACGCTGAAGTACAGCGACGTGATCATGGCTCACTACAGCCTTGACTTCCTGGGCACTGGCAATCCTTCTATCTCAACCTGGCTAACTTTTTTGATTTTTTT
>NW_007022846.1:253621-269403 GCF_000164805.1 Carlito syrichta
TTATTATTATTATTATTATTATTATTATTATTATTTTGTAGACACAAGTTTTTGCTTGGTAGCCTAGGCTGGTCTCAAACGCCTGGGCTCACACAATCCTTCCGCCTTGACCTCCCAAAGTGCTAGGATTACTAGCATAAGCCCCTGCACCTGGTCACTTCTAATTCTTGTACCTCTTATTTGTTTTTCTTACCTCATTGTGTTGCTTTAGTGGATTTTTCATGTCCTGGTCTTACTAACAATAAGCCCTGTGTGGTTCACAGGGTTATTCAAGTTTTCCACCAAGCATAGGGTACTCACTCTCCTAAGCGGTATTCACAATCTAGTCCCAAAGGCCTATAACTGTTTCTTTTACTCCTGTGAGCTATATCTCTCACTTGAGGCTCTTACTTTGGGCTTCTCTTCATTTCTAGAACGTGGGGTTGCTCTTTCTTGCTCTTGGCTTGGCTATGCATTTTAAATAATTTCAAAAATATTTACAGCAAGGGAGAACATATTCAGGATTTCTATGTATTTGGAGTTAGAAAGAGCTTCCTGTATCCATCTGGGACCTTTCTGCCTGACCACCCTCCCTTTTAATCCCCATTGCTGCCCTGTTTTTCCAGTCACTCAAATGCAGACACACTTGTCAGATTTTTTTCACCTTCTTACTTTTCTCCATGTTCTCTTTCCTTTGGTGTATCAGTAGCCTACTGCTGCATCACAAATGCCACAAATGTAGCAACTTGAAATAATGTATGTTATTGTATCCTGGTTTTGGTGGGTCAGGAGTCCCGGCCCAAACTAACTGGGTTCTCTGTTTTGAGTCTCACAAGGCTGCAGTCAAGGTGTTGACCCCAGGAGGTTTGGGGTCCTCTTCCAAGCTCACAGGTTGTTGACTTAATCCATCTCTTTGAAGCTGTGGAACTCATGGTGGCTTGCTTCTTCAGTGCAAGCTAGGGGATGGATCTCTTTGAACTCAGGGAGAGCCTCAGCCCCTCAGGGCTTATCTGATTAGATCAGGCCTATCCAGGATATGCTCCCTTTTGATGAACCCAAAGTTAACTGATTAGGGACCTTAATTATACTGTGAAATACTTTCACCTTTGCCATAGAAGGTAACATAATTACAGGAGGGATGTCCTATCACCTCTATCAAACTCCATTGGTTAGAAACAGGTCACACTGGATTGCACAAAGGGGTGGACACAAGGCAACAGGAATCTCACTCAGCAGAAATGACTCTCAAATCTCTATCTTTATTCCAGTTTCTTTTCCAGGAACCATTTCAATCTAATGAACATCTCTGTTTCCAATCTCAAACACAGTAAACCTTGATGTTATTCAACATAAATTAGTATAGTTATACATTTTTATATAGGGAAATGTTTGTGTTCATAATTTAAATTTACCCTCTGGGTTTTTTTGTTTTGGGGGATTTTTTTTGTTTTTGTTTTTAGAGGCAGGCTCTTGCTCTGTTGCAAAGACTAGAGTGCAGTGGCATAATTATAGCTCACTGTAGCCCTGAATTCCTGGGCTCAAGTTATCCTCCCGTCTCAGCCTCCTGAACAGCTGGGTCTACAGGTATGTGCCATCACACCCAGTTAATTCTTAAAAAAATTTTTTGTAGAGACAGGGATCTCATTATGTTGCTCAGACTGGTCTTGTTCCTGGTCTCAAGCAATCCTCCTACCTCGGCCTCCCAACACACTGGGATTATAGGCATAAATCTACGCCTGCCCACTCCCTCTAAAGTTTTGAGTTTCCTCTGCACATACCCACTTAACAAGCGGATCTTTTCCGCTTTGGTAGGGGCAGGCTATCAACAAGCTGGGATTTCTTTTCTAGGCACTCAGCGGGGCGAACTGCGAAAGAACCTGCTCTCCGAGCAGTGCCTTGGGATCGACTGCCTCAGCATCTCTGCAGACCACCGTGGATCAGGCACCTCAGCTCTCTCTGAGCAGCCAAATCCATGAACCCTCTGGGCCTTCTACATTCTTAGACCTAGCGTCACTCCTCTGAGCCAGCTACCTTTCAAGTTGTTTACAGGTCAACTAATGATGCCACCACCTCCAACCTGACAACTTCAACATAATGGTCTATAAACTTGGGTGGGGGACACTTAAGAAAGGAAGCTCCTCATTTAATATGCAGAAGGTCATA
Source organism: Carlito syrichta (assembly GCF_000164805.1). Lineage (NCBI taxonomy): Eukaryota > Metazoa > Chordata > Mammalia > Primates > Tarsiidae > Carlito > Carlito syrichta. Next base: position 255,764 of record NW_007022846.1, read on the forward strand.
TGTGCATTTTTTCGAGAATGAATGTCACCAGCTCTCTTTAGATTTTCAAAGAGATATAACTGAAAAAATTGACTTGTAGTTAATTTTGCTTTTTTCTCTCTTCTTCCTAACTTTTACTGGGTTGTTAAATCCTCTTAAGCTTGCCACCTGATTCTCTTGTGTTTCTATTGTCACTAGTATTCTATTTCAGGATTGCACAGGCCTTGCCTTATACTCCTAGTTACTCTTTTGTCAATTTAATCTTCCTAGGCCCGTATCTGAACATTTGTTTAGCCTTCCAACCATTCATTCAGTTTCCAGTGCCAATTGCTGAGACTACCAAGATGAATGGGTGCTTCATGTCCTCTGTCTGTTTTCTATTTTTTTAGGAAAACAGATATAAGAATGTTTTAGAAGCATGATATGCAAGAGTAAGACATAAAATGTACTCACTGCTCTGAGAATAATCAGAAGAGTATCTGACTCATTCTTTGATAACCAAAAGCTGAGTGACACTGGGTGTGACACTTGTGGTGGGTCTTGGAGGACAAGCAGAAACTTTGTAGGCCCAAAGAAGTGTGGACGGACCATCTGTGGAAACGGAAGAGTGCGGTTAGAAGCAAGAAGTCAAAGTGCAGGTTGAGCTTGGGGAGGTTTGACTAATTCCTGTGAAACTAAGTAGTCATGAGATGTGAGGAGTTTTCCAATGGATAGGAAAACTCCAAACATGTCACCTCAAAAAGTACCACTTTGGCATAAAGATTACTTTGAGCTAAAGGCACTTAAAAATATGGCAGATGTAAGAAGGATACTCTGATCTCTCCGATTCTGTCCCTTTAAGGATACTCTGATCTCTGGACAGAATCAGAGAGATCAGAGTATCCTTCTTAAAGCAGGGAATAAAACTCCCGTTTGGAAGTTACCCTCCCTATAGCAGAAGGAAAGTGATATAACAGTCAAGACCAAGAGACTCCTATACAAATATACCTTGTTAAAATAACCCTTCTCTTCCATTAACTTCCCCTCACGGTGCAGGTACTTTCCACAATTGCTTCTCTTTGTTCAGTCTAGTATAGTAGCATTCAGGGCCAGGCGTGGTGGCTTAAGCCCGTAATCCCAGCACTTTGGAAGGTCAAGGCAAGAGGATTGCTTGAGCCCAGGAGTTTGAGACCGGCCTGGGCAACATAGTGAGACCCCATCCCTACAAAAATTAAAATAAAAACATTAGCCAGGCATGCCGGTGCCTGCCAGTAGTCCCAGCTACTTGGGAGGTTGAGGTGGGAAGATCACCTAAACCCAGGAAGTCGAGGCTGTGGTGAGTCATGATGGCGCTGCTGCACTCCAGCCTGGGGGCAGAGTGAGACCCACGTCCAAAAAAAAAAAAAAATTTGCTGGACACAGAGGCTGTCACCTGTAATTCTAGCACTTTGGGAGGCAGAGGTGAGAGAATTGCCTGAGCCCAGAAGCTCAAGACCAGCTTGGAGAGATGTCATCTTTACAACAAATCAAAAAATTAGCCAGGCATTGGTGGTGAATGCCTGTACTCCCAGCTTCTTGGAAGACTGAGGTGGAAGGATCACCTGAGCCCAGCAGGTCCACGCTGTGGTGGCCATGAGCATGCCACAGCACTCCAGCCTGGGAGACCGAGTGAGACTCCAACTCAAAACAAAAAAAGGCATTCATGTTTTGTCCCTTCTTTGACTTTTCATTTCCTTAAGAGGGTTTCTGTGTCACATAAAACTTGTATTAACCATATTTTAGCTTTTCTCCTGTTAGTCTGATGTCAGTTTAATTCTCAAGCCCGGCTGAAAACCACAGAGAATAAAGGCAAAATTTCACCTACAGGGCGAATGCTGGGAAAAAACTGAAATGTAGGGTGTGTCAGATTGCTTGTCCCTAGTGAGGACCATGAGCGATCCAGCCCATCGTTCCCTCGTGACAACTTGTGAAGTTGCTAAGAGATCTGCAGTGGGCTCCACAGGGAAGGAGTGAATAAGAGCCACGTAGATAAGTCATCATGATCGACACTGAGGCAGTCTATGAAAGCAGCCAGTGTGAAGACCAGGGAAAGACTTTGAAGGATCCGCGAGTCCAGGGTTTTGCTCATGGAAAGCGTACATCAAAGTTACTGGCATGATGCCACAGAGAAGAGCTTGCCAGACTGACAAGGCGGGAGGGTGTTCCAGGCAGAAAGCAAACTTCGGAAGGAGAGTTGTCCTGGAGCACAAAGAAAACTGTTGAGGGAATGAACAGGTCGATCTAATTCTCCGAAAGACACTCTTGAATGGAGGGGAGAATGACTTGGAGAAAGGAGAGAATGGGTACTTTGTGAGGGGGCAGAGAGGCAGAGAGACACTGAGAAAAGTAAGGAAGTAGGAGACATTTAGGTGGCAGACTCCAAAATCAAACTTGAAGACTGGCTCATACTTGCAATCCCAGTATTTTGGGAGGCTGAAGTGGGAGGATTGCTTAAGACCAGGAGTTCGAGATCAGCCTGGACACCATAGCAATACTCAGATTATGCAAAAATAAATAAAGAAATAAATAGTCAGGCATGATGGCAAGTGCCTGCAAGTCCCAGCTATTCAGGAGGCTGATTTGGGAGGACTGCTTGAGCCCAAGAGGTCAAGGCTGCAGTGATTGTGCCACTGCACTCCAGCCTGGGTGACAGAGGGAGACCCTGACTCAAAAAAAAAAAAAATGATTTGACCTGGAGAGTGTGGACTGTCACAGAAAACAATGAGTCTAGGATGACTTGTGGGATGAGGAAAATCCCTTCTTTGAAGGAGGACGTTGAGGTCAGCTTTGGGCATGCTGAGTTTAGTCAGTTTGGCCCCTGGAGATGGGGATGTGTGCAGGCAGCTGGCTATACGAGCCTGCAACTTGAAGGAGAGATCCAGCCTTGACAGAATGATTCTGAAGTCATCAGCATAATGGTGGTCATAAGAAACATGAAATACATGAGATCATCCAGGGAAATTACACAAATTTCTTGGGACCCTTAGAAACACTGACCTTTAATGGATGTGAAGAAAAATGAGAGAGACAAGAAAAAGTCAGAGTGGAAAAAAAAACAGGAAAAGAAAGAAGCCATAGATGCTGAGGGAGGAGCTATCCCAACAAGCAAGGAGCAGCCAAAAATGATTCCTCTGCTCCAGAGGGATGCCTTTTATTCATTAAGTTTGTATTTTTCAAAGTCTGTAGTTTAAAAAGTTCCAGCTACTTGGAAGGCTAAGACAGAAGAATCGCTGGAGCCCAGCAGGTCGACGTTGAGGTGGCCGTGAGTGTGCCACTGCACTCCAGCCTGGGCGACGGAGTGAGATTCCAACTTAAAAAAAAAAAAGTTATTGGAACCCACACCATCCTGGGTTTTAAATATTAAGGATAGAAAATGATAAACATTAATAGAAATGGAGGGGCTGGCAGCTAACGTTCTCGCAGAGGTTAGATATACATAAATACTTACGTGCAATGAAAGGCTTGAGGTGCTTGATCAAAGTTACCATAAGGTACAAAAAGAGCACCAGGCTGGGAGAGACCAATTCTAGCTCAGAGGGCAGGAAGAAAGGACAGGGTTCACAGAGAAAGTGACATAAGTGAAAGTATAAATTGAATTTTGCATCAAGGAGTCGGTTATCATCTGAATAGCACCAACTTTTTAGAGGTAAGAGAAAAAAATGCAGATGAGAAGTCAATGAGAGGCACATAAACAAAGAATATAAGCTGCTCTTTCAAGAATTTGGCTGGGAAAAAAAGAAAGAATTTCAGATTCTGTTTTCTTCTCTCTACTACTTCTTCTAGAGACCCTCTCTCTGCATGTCTGCATTAATGGTGTCTTCTAAATTGTCTGCATCTTGTAATGCTTTGACATCTTGAACCTTGTAGTGCCAGGAGAGACTGTCCTTCCTAGGGCTAGCTCATCCTAGAGGTCATAAGCAACTTGCCTGTGAACATACCTTTCATATACAAACCAGCCAACCCAACGCCCATATCCCCAACCACCTCCTGTGTCTAACTCTCAAACACCAGGCCAGTATTTCTTCCGTACTAAAGTACCCCATGGCCAGGTTCTGAACAACCAGAGAATACCCCAGAACCCAGAGCCCAACAAAACTGAATTATCCAAATCTAAGCTTGTTCAGAATCACCTCCCTGCCTCACTCACTTTCTTGTAGAAGCTACAGCAAAGGCTCGGGGCCACGCTCTCCCCTCACGCCTTCTGCCTCCTGACCGAGTCTGGCACTTCCCCTTGTGCCTCTGTGTGGGAACTGTGAGTCATAAAGTTTCTTTAGATGGCATTGACCTCTCCGCATGGTCACTCAGTCACTTCTATAAATTAAATATTGAGTACAGTCAAGCAATTTAATACTTAAATACTTCTCAGATTTAATATTGTTAAGAAGAAAAACTGTGAATAACCTTGCTGGCCACTTCATCTGCTCCCTGGGGCCGCCAAAGCAAATGACCACACATCAGGTGGCTTCAAACAACAGAAATCCCGTCTCTCAAGTTTGGGAGGCGAGGAGTCTGAAACCAAGGTGAGCCATGCTCCCTCAGAAGGCTTTTGGGAAGATTCCCTCTTTGTCTCTTTCCAGGCTCTGGTGGCTCCTGGCAGTCTTTGCTATTTCTTGGCTTGCGGCAGCAGCCAACCTCTGCCTAGGTTTCCACATGGTGGTCTTAGAGGGACACCAGTCATTGGATTCAGGGCCTACCCTAAAGAAGTATCACCTCATCCTGCCTAACTGCATCTACAAAGACCTTTTTTCCAAATAGCGTCACATTCTGAGGTTCTGGGTAGATGTGAATTTTGGGGGACACTATTTTATCCAGCATAGCCATGCGGTAGGCTCTGAGTAGACAGAGCTCTCATATCATGCGGCTCACACAGAGTGCTCATGCTGCCGGCTGAACTATGTCCAACAACTAAACCTTAAGGTTGAGTTCGTGACCTCATTTAAAGTACATACAGGCTGGGCTCGGTGGCTCAGCCTGTCATCTCAGCATTTTGGGAGGCCGAAGAGAGTGGATGGCCTGAGCCCACGGGTTCGAGACCTGCCTGGGCAACTCGGCAAGCCCTCATCTCCACAATAAATCAAAAATTAGCAGGATGTGGTAGTGCGCACCTGCAGATCTGGCTCCTTAGAAGGCTGAGGTGGAAGGATCGCCAGAGCCCAATAGGTTGACTCTGGGGTGGCCATGTGTGTACCACAGCACTCCAGCCTAGGCAATGGATTCAGGGCCTACCCTAGGCAACTAAAATAAATAAATAAATAAATGAATAAATAAATAAATAAATAAATAAAACACATGCAGATTTGACTGAGAAGTTGCAAGTAATTAATGTCTTCAGAGCAGTCACTTTCTGAAGAAGCATTTTTCAGGCTTGTTTCCGTGTGTGTATGTGCACCGCCTTTTAGAGAAAGCCAAGACTGGTGATGAGGCTCTTTGCTGAAGGGGCATCCAAGAGACATCTGAGTATGGCTCAGCAGACAAGGCAGCGGGCACTGCCATGGGACCATCTGAGAAAGTCCTTTTCTAAGGAGCTGATTCTGGTCACGTCTTTTCCCATCCAGACCTAACTGAAAAGAGACCAGGGAAGACAGAGAATTTTTAGGACCAAGATCTGGATGAAAAAGGAAGCCTAGACATGCTTGGCAATTGGACGCTTTCCCCTTAGAGGACCTGCCAAAAGTGGTGGCTGAGGTGATCCAAGATGTGTCTCATGAGCTGTAGGAACAACAAAAAAAGGAGGAACAAAAAGGTAAAGCTAGGAAAGGTTCCTTGGTCAACATTCCAGATCTTCCATCGGGATCCTGAAGGGTTCCATCCCAGGAGTCAATGGAAATGGAAATAGTTCTTCATAAGAAGAACTATTTGTGAACTATTTGTGAAACATTCCATATTAAAAAACAAAACAAAACAAAAAATCTGGAGGCCTAGCTTTGACTGTTTAAACCCCAGATTAAATTAAGATTAAGATGATCTACATTTGGTCAAACTTCCCACCAGAAGCAAAAGTCAACCCTCTGTGAAGGAAGTTAACATTATCCCGAGGCTTAAATTGTTTTTTATACTTTTTCATATACAAATGTTTAGAGTTCAGTAAGAAACAATGAGGCCCACAAAGATAATAATTGACTCTAGAAAGAAAAGTTTAAAAATGGATCACGCCTATAATCCCAGCACTATAATTCCAACACTTTGGGAGGCCAAAGCGGGAGGATTGCTTGAGTCCATGAGTTTGAAACCAATTTGAACCCAGGAGTCTGAGATTAGCCTGGGTGACATAGCAAGATCTCGTCCCTACTAAAAATTTTAAAAAATTAGCCAGGTGTGGTGGTGTGCACCTGTAGTTCCAGGTTTGCCTAAACTCAGGCATTTGAGTCTGCAGTGAGCCATGATCATGCCATGTACTTCAGCTTGGATGACAGAGTGAGACCCTGACTCAAAAAAAATAAAAATAAAAAAAGTAAAAGAAAATAAAAACAGAATCACAGGATATATGAAAATATTGGAATTTTTACATGTATATTTTAAAATAACAATGAGAATTTTAGTTCTCATAAAACTAAAGAAATTAAGAAGTTAATGTTTAAGAAATTAAGGGCAACCTGTTCGGGTCCCCTCCCACTGTGGGAGCTTTTCTGTCCTCTCAATAAATCCTGCTTTCAAAAGAAAAAGGAAGTTCTAGAACTGAAACAATACAATTACAAAGCACGAACAGAATGATTTAATAGTAGATTAGATGCAGCTGAAGTAAAATAAATAAACGGAAATACAGGCAAGAAGAAAATACTTATACTGAAGCAGGGAGAGAAAAAAATGTAAGGGACATATGAGATACAATACAAAAGTCTAACATACATATAACTGGAGTCTTCTGAGAGAGAAGAGGAGAATATAGCAGAAACAATATTTGAAGAGATGATTTCTAAGAGTTTTCCAAAATGACAAGAGACATCGAGCCATAGGTTCAAGAAAGATAAATATAAAAAAGTTCTAAGCAGAAAAAATGAGAATAAAACTATGAAATAAAATCCTAAGGCCCACAACCAACTGCATGGACCCCCGCTAGGCCAAGGGGACCCCAGAGAAACCTTAAAAGCTGAGTTCCTGGCCACGATGGGACAGGAGGTCAGACACATCTGATTATGCCCCCTCCTTTTTACAGTTTAGACACAACAGCTGACCAGCATTAATGCTAAAATAGGGATCACAAGGCTGAAAGAATGAACTCTGTGGCAATAAGACTCAATTTTAAACAGGATCCATGCCAGGCAAGAATTAAGCCACACCACCCTCCAGGTTGCAGTTGGCCGTCTTCCAAATTAACTCCCTGAGGAAGTGTGGCCTCTCTGGACCTATTCCAGACCCACTGAATCAGAATCTGCATTTTAAAAGTTCCTTTGGTAATTTGAACGTGTGTGTTCCAGTTTGAGAACACGTGCTGAGAGTGGACGGGTCCCACCCTGACTCCTCTGGTGACCATGTGACTTGCTCTGACCAATGAGAGCATTGTAGGCCCGGTAGCAGTGACCATGAGTTCTGGGAGAATAAGCACGTGACTCGGGTGATGCCAAGCTACCTAAGTATTGGAATTTGTGTGGCAACTACTGAGCTGAGACCATTTCTTTTTCCCTAAGACCATAGCAGTAAGTAAGACCATAACCTGAGTCTGTTGTGGCCAGTCTGTGCATAAGTCTGGAAATGATGCCAGCACTGAAGAACAAGCCAAGAGATGGGGAGAAAACAGTCCTGGTGCTGAAGGCATTAAGGGCATAATGGGCAAAGTGGGCAGCATGGCGTGGTGATGATTTTGACCTAAAAGCACTTGAGAAGCCGCAGTTGCAAAAAGGCCATGCGGACTGCCCTCTCTTACCTACAGCAAGCCATAGCCATTCCCAGGAGAAAGCTGCCTTCCCTATGCTAGCGTGAGAGGACTGCCCATGTTACCAGGGCCGGGGAAGTAATGCTGTAATGGATATGTATACAGAAACTTATTAAAATAGCCCTTATCTTCCCTCCCATACATCTCCTGATGCTTTCCCTGGAATCTACTGCTTCTAGCCTGGACCCTTCTGTCTTGTCATTTCTTCACAAAATTGATCATTGTCTGAAAAGCATAAAAGCTGTCTGTGTTGGCCATTTTTTTTTTTTTTTTTTAGTTGGTATGCTTCTAAAACATATTGGAAGAGAACTAGAACAACCTGAAAAGGAAAAATTATGATTGATTACAGGCTGGCTCCCAACAGCATAAGGTGACTGTGAGAGGCAGAGAGATATGTTTTGCTGTAATAGTATGTACACTCAATAGATGAACTCATTTGAATCACCCAGTTTGGTTATCAATTTGCAGAAACTCGCAGGATTATTACCAAATTTTCCCCTGTGTTTTGCTTTAAATGGTACAAGACATTTATTTATTTATTTATTTATTTATGTATTAGCTAGGGTCTCACTCTGCCATTGAAGCTGGAGTGCAGTGGTGCAGTCATGGCTCACTGTAACCTCAGCCTCCCTGGCTCAGGAGATCCTTCTGCCTCAGCCTCCCAAGTCACGGGAACTACAGGCATACGCCACCATGCGTGGTTAATTTTTTGATGTTTTTGTAGAGACGAGTCTTGCTATGTTGCCTAGGCTGGTCTCAGACTCCGGGGCTCAAGCAGACCTCCTGCCTTGGCCTCTCAAATACATAAATAAATAAATGCTGGGATCACAGGTGTGAGCCACCGGGCGCAGCTAGTCTTTTATTAAATATTTTCTATTTGTAAGTATTTTTCTGCTGTTTCGATACATATACTTCAATTGTTACTATTAATAGAAGCCCAGTCAATTCCCATGTGGAATAAGTAAGATTTCATTCCAGAATGTAACTTTCTCGGGCAGTTCACTGAGCCAACAATGCTAAGAATTGATGTTCGCATCAGGAATATATGGCTAAAAGCATATCTTTAATAAAGCCTTCCCCTCCCTCCTATGTTCATTGTTTCCTTTCATTGTTGTTTAAATACCATTATCTCAAGGAAACGATTAACCAAGTTTTTTCTTTAACACCACATCAGAGTTCTTTTTCCTTCACAGCATTCCAAACCATGTTTTAGTTTTCTCTAACAACTCTAGGCAGCTCAACGCCCTGCGTAAAGAATTTTCTCAGTATGTGCTTGTTAAATTCTGTTAAATCTACACACACCTATAAACAGGCTAAATGTTATCAAGTATTTCAAGATTGCAAGTCTAACTCGAGTATAGACCATTAGAACTAGAAGGGAACAAGAGATTTTTTTTTTTTTTGAATTGGAGTCTCAATCTTGTCACTTAGGCTGGAGGGCAGTGGCAGACTCATGGCCACCACAGCCCTGACCTGTTGGGCTTAGGTGATCCTTCCGCCTCAGCCTTCCAAGTAGCTGGAACTACAGATGCCACCATGCCTGGCTAGTTTTTTTTGTGTGTGTGTGTGTGATTTATTGTAGAGACAAGGTCGCACCAAGTTGCCCAGGCTGGTCTTGAACACCTGGGCTCAGGCAATCCTCTCGCCTCAGCCTCCCAAAGTGTTGGGATTACAGGCTGAGCCACCGCGCCCAGCCAATCAAGAGATTCTTTAGCTGAACTCCCTTTTACCTTAGATCAACCTCTCAGTCTCTCTCTCTCTCAAGGAGATGAAGCATTGTAGACACAACTAAATAATCTACCGTACTCCTTCCTTCCCACCCAGAGGTCAGCTCCATGGTGGGATTGGCATACATTAATCTGTTGTATGTTTTGTACTTTCATGATGCAGTTTAGAGTCTAAAAATTTACACAAATGGAATACTATTAAATGTGTCATGTTCATGGTGCTTTTTTCACTTTTACATGTTTTAGTTTATCCACATTGATACACGTGGTTCTACCCAAGGAGAGACCGTGAATATGGCAGTTCACAGCAGCACTGTTCATAACAGGGAAAAAGTAGAAACCACGCAATGCAGGGTAATGATCGAGCTGAGGTTTCTATGCCTAATGGAATGTCAACCTGCAGTGAGAAGAAATAACTTCTGTACTTTACGGGAGAGGAGCATGGTTGGTTCAGAGAGCGTACGTGACCCACGAATGTCACTCAGATGGATGATGGGAATGCTAAGCCTGAAATCAGGACGCTGGGTCTAAGCCTCATGCGCTTTTCTACCAACCTCATATTTTTAACTAATTTAAAACACCAGGGCAACTGTGAAAACAATACTTATAAAGAATTCCCATAGACTTCCCCTCCCCAGATTATTTATTTTAGAACATTTTGTCATATTTTTTTTACTCTCTCTCTCTAGAGATATTGTTTTCCTAAACCACCCAAGAGAGGTTGTATGACTATATTATGACCCTTTAGCACACTTGAGTGTGTTTTCACATGAATAAAGATATGCCTTAAACTACTTCACAGTATAGATGTCAAATGCAGAAAATTAAATATTGATTCAGCATTTCTTTTTATAATATAATCCTTTTAAATTCTGTTGAATGTCTCTGTATTATTCTTGAGAGAAAATCTCCTGTCACAATTGTTCTCAGCATGGGATTCAGTCCAGGATTAAGTGGTCAAGCCTAGTTTTTAAATAATATATTACTGTTGACTATGAACTTGTTTTAGAGGTATATCTTTTGTGATTCCTCTATTAAACCCATCTGCTGGCTTTAATATACTCTGAGGATAACTGCTATATTCTTGATGCTGTCCACATTATTACCACCAAGAAGAAGAACCCATTCTTGCATGGAAATTTAAAGAAACAATTTAAATGGAAGCTCTCCTCCCTTGAGGAATTCACAGTACAACACATTCCACATGGCCGGGGGAGTAAGATGATCTACGTTCAAAAGTCGGCTCTACCACTTACCAGCTAGGTGACGCTGGACGCAACATAGCATTCTCTCTGACTCAGTTTCCTCAACTATAATGACCATGACCATATCTGCCCCTCGGGTTGTTGGGAAAATTAAATGAAATAATGTATGAGAAGAACCCACTAGAAATTTGTAGAACATATTTGTAGCAGAGACATTTTTTTTCTTTTGTGCACTGAGATTTCGTTTCTATCAAGTTTGTGCGTTAATGGTTATGACAGTTAACACCCCTTAAGACTATTCACAACAGGGGATGTGAGAGCTGACACTTAAGTCATTTCTTCCCCAGTTTCTCACAAGGTTACCTGGTTTCCACACAAGCACAGATAAAGGTGCTTTCTCTTTTACGTGCTACACCACATCAAACTCGGTACTGTGCAAAAGATTTTTGCTAACAGTCATAGAAAAGGAAATTTGCATTCGTTTGCTTAAACATTTTGGTTAGCCAGCCTTTACTCACAGTCTGAAACTCAGTCATGTAATTTAGAGGGTTTTTCCTCTTGTTAGGTGATATGCAGGATCTTTATTCAGGGGGAATTGTTGACATAGAGAGATGACAATTGTTAGATATTGATGAGACCACCAAAAATGTTAGGTCACATCTCGGTGGAACCTCTGAAAATGTTAGGGCACACTCCCAGTGGGGCTTCTAGAATGTTAGGTCAGGCCCGCTGGGGGCGTGGGTGTCTGGCGTGCCATTCGATGCCACATGAAAGATGCAAAGAACTGCACAGACGTTAGATGAGAAAACATAGTTTATTTAGAAAGCAAATTAGAGTGAGAGAACGAGGGATTCATCTCCCCAAGGGAAGGGAGGGGGCCAGCATGGCCTGGTCATAGCTCAAACAGCACATGGCCACGCCATAGCTTAGCAAGGCAATGGCAAATGGCTGCTCATGGCTGAGTCCTTTTAATCCTTTCCTTTGATGGGAGAAGGTTGTAAAGGTGACTGAGTGGTGGTCTGGTAAGCGCAGGGGCAGGTGAGCACAGGTACTGACGTCAGGTGATGGGCAGTAGACAGATGAATGGATTAGTCACATGATTGGTGCCACGGGGTGGGGGGTCTGTCTGTGTCATGTAGGTCACAGAGGACTGATTAGGTTAACTTGAGTCTTATGGATGGGCAAATACTTGAAATAGAAAAGCTAACTCATACAAAACAAGCTGGGGAGGGGAGTTGTAAAACAATGATCAATAGCTACCTCTGAGAAACCAGTTCTGTCCCTGGCTAATGATTAGAGGGTAAGTTGAGTGAACACTAGAAAAACATAAGATTTAGGCCATGTTAAAATGGCTGCTCATTGGGTATATGAAATCCAGGTTATGTCCTTTCAACAATTATAAGCATTTCTAAAGGTAAACTTTCGCTCTATTTAAGACTTCCAAAGAGGATGCACAATTAATTGATAATGCAACCCAGTGGTTCCTCGCAGACTTTAGAAATTTATGGTGTTTTGTTTTCTTCATGCTGAATAGCATCCATTGCCAATTCTTCAGTCTGCAGTTGCAAAGAGTCTGATGTAAGGAGCAGCTAACAGGATGGCTTGAGGTTTACTCTAGTAACAATTTACTGAAAATAACATCAAATATTTCATTGTGCAGTGGTTTCTGTTCAATTTTGATAAATTAGTGTACGAAATAAAACACACAAACACTGTTAGTTACTGCTATCATTGTTAGAAAATCATGTAGCTTCTGGGAGCCTAAAAACACAAAGATTTTTTTTTTTAATTTTAGGGAATTTTATTAGTTAGTTTCAATTATAAATAACAGAAGCCCAATTCTAAGTAGCTCAAGAAAAAGAAGCCTGTATGATAAAGGTTTCTCACGAACCATGTCATGAATGTGACTTAATCTCATTAACAATTAAAACCAGGACTAAATGCATTTAGGACTCCCATTCCACCTCTCCTCTGCCTTCTCTGTATATCTGTTTGTTCTTACTGTTCTCTGACTACAGACCATCCCCCTTTTATTCCGACTACATGGAGAAAAACAAGACTGACAAAAGCTCCTGAATTGGCCTCTAATTTTCTGTCATTGGAGGAAGTCTCTCATTCTCAAGTCCAATTCCAAAATTCCCAGGCAAAGCCTTCGAGTGGTCCAGTTTGGGACAAGTGTATATCTCACACCAATCAACAGCTGCTAGCTGCTCAGGGTGACCCTGAAGGAACATGTGGATGGGAGGGAAGGATCAGGTCCTAGAAGTGTCTCCGGAAATGGGAGGCACTAGATGAACATGCTTGTGGACAGAATTGTGTTCCTCCAAATCTGTATGTTGAAGCTCTAACCCCCAACGTGACCCTACTGGAGACAGAGTCTTTAGGAAGGTCATTAACATTAAATGAGGTTGTAAGAGGGTAAATTCAAATAGCAAGACTTCCAACAACAGTAATTTTTAAAAAAAACTAGTTTCACGGAAAGAAAGTTGAGAGATGTGATCCAAGGAAGTTCCTTAGAATCATCAGGGACATGGACTCCTTTGTCTTCTGCTCACCGGCCTCAGTACACGGCTTTTATCTTCCAACTCATTTGAGGGTCCCAGATGACTGCTGGAGCTCTATATATCATGTCTGGTTTCCAGTTTGCAGGAAGGAAGAAGGGAGAGGAAGGGAGGAAAGTACTATTCTATCCACCTGTCCTCTCCTTTAAAAAGCCTTCCTGAGCTGGGCTTGGTGGCTCAGCCTGTAATCCCACGCTTTGGGAGGCTGAGGTGAGTGAATTGCCTGAGCCCGCGGGTTCGAGACCCACCTGGGCAACTTGGCAAGACCTCACCTCTACAA
>NW_007022846.1:269423-373583 GCF_000164805.1 Carlito syrichta
CCTGAGCCCGCGGGTTCGAGACCCACCTGGGCAACTTGGCAAGACCTCACCTCTACAATAGATCAAAAAATTTGCCGGGCGTGGTAGCGCACACCCGTATTTCCAGCTATTTGGAAGGCTGAGGCAGAAGGATCTCCAGAGCCCAGTAGGTCAAGGCTGCGGTGGCCGGGAGCGGTCACTGCACACTGCACTCCAGTGTGGGCGACAGAGTGAGATTCCAACACACACACACACACACACACACACACACACACACACACACACACACACAGCCTTCCTGGAAATCCCTCTAACAGCCTATAGGTATATCTCATTGACCACACTAGCGGCAAGGGAGACTGGAAAATGTATCTTTTCTCTGAATGAATTGCGGTCATCAATAGCATGGAGGTTCTGTTAGTAAGTGTGTGAGAATGGATGTTGAACAGACAATTTGCAGTCTCTGCCACAGTTGCTATGAGCCAGACATTGTGGTAAATGCCAACTACAGTTTCCTTTAGAAAATTAAGACTATCTTATTCAACAGAATACTGGAAGTCCTAGACAGAGCACTCAGGAAAGAGAGGAAAAAAGGGTATCCAAACTGGAAAAGAAGAAATCAAACTCTCTTTGTATGCTGACGATATGATCTGATACCTAGAGAATCCGAAAGACTCTCCCAAAAGACTCCTGGACTTGATAAATGAATTCAGTAAAGTTTCAGGATACAATACCAACACATACGAATCAATAGCACTGCCATACAGCAATAGCGACCAACCTGAGAATAAAATCAAGAACTCAATTCCATTTACTATAGCAGCCACAAAGCTAAACTACCCAGGAATATATTTAACCAAGGAGGTAAAAGATCTCTACAAGGAGAACTACAAAACATTGATGAAAGAAATTGTAGAGGACACAAACAAATAAAGAAACATCCCACACTCACAGCCTGGAAGAATCAGTATTGTTAGAATGACCATATTGCCCAAAGTAATCTACAGATTCAACACAATCCTATCAAACTACCAACACCATTTCTCACAGAATTAGAAAAAACAATCCTAAAATTCATACGAAACCAAAAAAGAGCCAGAATAGCCAAAGTAATCCTAAACAAAAAGAACAAAGTTAGAAGCATTATGTTACCTGACTTTAAATTATACTACAAGGCTATCATAACCAAAACTGCATGGTACTGATACAAGAGCAGACACATGGGCTACTGGACCACAATAGAGAATCCAGAGATAAACCTAAATTCCTACACCAACTGATCTTTGACAAAACAGACAAAAACACCCACCTCTTCAACAAATGGTGCTGGGAAGTTTGAATAGCTACCTGCAGAAACATGCAGCTTGATCCTCCTCTCTCACTGTATATATACATTAACTCAAAATGGACTAAAGACTTAAATGTCAGACCTGGAATCATACAAGTCCTAGGAGAAAACCTAGTAAAAACTTCTGGACATTGGCCTAGGCAAAGAATTCATAGCTAAAACCTCAAAAGCAAATGCAAAAAACCCCAAAATAAATAAGTGGGACTTCATTAAACTAAAAAGTTTTTGCATAGCAAAATAAATAATCAACAGAGCAAATTGGCAACCTACAGAATGGGAGAAGATATTCATAAACTAGACATTTGACAAAGGACTAATATCCAGAATCTACAAAGAATTCAACAAATGAGCAAGAAAAAAGCAAATAACCCCATTAAAAGTAGGCAAATGACATGAACAGACACCTCCCAAAAGAAGATATACACATGGCCAACAGACGTATGAAACGCTCAGCATCACTAATTTTCAGGGACAAGCAGATTAAGACCACAATGAGATACCACCTTACACCAGTCAGAATGGCCACTATTAAAAAAATCAGAAAACCATAGGTGTTGACATAGATGCTATGAAAAGGGAACACGCATACACGTTGGTGGAATGCAACTAGTACAACCATTATGGGAGTTGGTATGGAGATCTGTCAGCGAACTAAAAGTAGGTCTGCCATTTGATCCAGAATCCCACTACTAGAATCTACCCAAAGGAACAGAGGTTGTTATACAAAAAAGAAACTGGCACACACATGATCATCACAGCACCATCCATAATTGCAGATGAGGTATCAACCTAAATGCCCATCAAAAGATCAGTGAATAATGAAGATGTGATATGTTTACACTGTGGAACAATGCTCAGCTGTCAAAAAGAATGAAATAATGTCTTCTGCAGCAACTTGGGTGGAATCAGAGAACGTCATCCTACGTGAACTAACCCCGGAGCAGAAAACCCAACTCCACATGTTCTCCCCTTTAAGTGGGAGTTAAACTAAGGATCTGCAAACACAGAGGATGATATAATGGCCCCTGAAGAGTCTGAAGGGGGACTAGGGGTGGAAAGACCCCCCCAAAATCACCCATTGGGTACAATGTATACCAGTGGGGGTGGTGGGTACACTTAAAGCCCAGACTTTTTGGCCGCTGTACAATGCAGCCATGTAACCAAAAACCATTTGTTCCCCTAAAGCTATTGAAATAAATGAAAAGAGAAAAGAAAAAAAGAAGAGAGAAAATTAACAGGCTAGATCAAAACAAAATTAGGTGGCATTTAAAACAAAAATAAATAAAACAACCTTCTATGGATTATCTTTACTTGGCTATTTCAGGGAAAATCACCTGTAATCTATACTAGAAGTAATACATTTCTTTATGTCAACCTTCTTGTCAGCTGCGAGAGTGTCTAGTCTCAGAATTCAGCAGCTGTTCTTTTCTAGCAAAATATTTAATTAATGTTCTGTCAGGTGATTTCACCTATTTGTTTGCTCATTTTCTTTGACATGCTGCACCACTTGTCTTCCCCTGATTATCAGCCCGAGAGTTGTCTAATTAGTTTGGTGGCTAGAAAGATTTCCTCCCAAGGAAATAAGGATATTGTTCACTCCCTGAGGGGTTGTCAACTCTGCTGTACAAATCTATTTGAAGAGTTTCAGTCAAAAGCAAAAAAGATGGTCGAAATGAATGTCATGTTGGAACGATCCAAGAAAATAAAAGAAATCTGCGCAGATGGAATAAAAATGCCTAATTTCACATTTTATGTGATGTTTTTTCATCACGTGGACTGTGTCAGTTCAGGGAAAGACAGTGAGGGTGATAAAATAATGGAATGCCAGGAGAAGCCTCAGAAAACACACCGAGGTCTGAAAGCTCTTTGCCTTCCTTCTCACGGGAAGCAGATGGAATAAACAGACTGGGCTGCTGTCTATTCCTTGCTCGTTCTTTCAACCAATATTTATTGAGCACCTATTATGCGCCCAGCACTGTTCTAAGCGTTAAAGATGTGCAAGGAGCAGAACAGACGCAATCCCTGCCCCCCATCCTAGGGCGAAGTGGGTGACAGACAATAAACAAGATGAACGAGCAAAGCATGAGAGCTGTTCCATTTCAGACGGTGCCAGGCGCTGCAAGAAAAGGAGAAGCAGAGATGAGGAGGCGTGGGGTGGAGGAGGCGGCCGTTTTAGACAGAGTGGCGGGGAACAGCCTGGAGAAGGAGGAGACAGTAGTTCTGCTATAGCCTGCCCGGGAGAAAGATCTGGGAGAAGACAGTCCAGGAGGGAACAGAAGAGCCAAGGCCCCAGGGTGCTCCCGAGGGGCTGGTGTGGCTGGAGCTGCTTCGAGGGGAGGGTCCCGGGACAGGAAGAGGCTGGCCAGGTGGGGCCTCACAGGTCTCTGCAGAGACACGGACTTCTAGTGTGTGGGGGACAGAAAGCCGCTGGTGGGTTTGGAATAGACGGGCGTTGTCTGAGTCCCGTCGTCAGCTCAGGGGAGGCCTGGGAGTCTTGACATTAACCCAGGCCAGGGCTGAGGTGGTTTGAGCCTGGGTGGTTGAGTAGAGGTGGTGAGAAGTGATTCCATTCCAGGTTTCGAAGTTAGGATGGATAAGATTGTTTGACAGAGTAGATGTGAGGAGGGAGACAAAAACTAAACGTCAAGGATGGAACCAAGATTTTGGAGCAACTGAAAAAATGGCAAGACTATTTACTGAGCCGGGGACACCTGGGAGAAGGTAAGTCTTGGGACTCACCGCCTGGATGATGTACAACGGAGACGTCTAGCGGACAGCTGAATATGGGAGGCTGGAGTTCAGGGTGGAGGTTGGGTTACCTGCTTTTATAACATGTAGGTAGTGTTTAAAGCCACAAGAAGGGACCAGATCACCAAGGGAAAAACCAAGGCCTGTACTGTGGGGCTGCCGACGTCTAAGTGACCAGGGGGACAGAAAGAAACCAGAGAAGTAGACTGAGAATGGGTGATGAGAAAGAGGAGTCATGGGCCTGTGGTGTTCTTGGAGGGAAGTGAAGAGAACGATTCAGGCAGGAGGGGGTCATTGACTCAGCTGAATCTTCTCAAGCAAGGTGTCCGAGACCTGAATCCCTGTCGCAGAGAGTAGGACGAAGGCGATTCACGAAACTTGGGAACTGCTCAATATCACGCACTTGGTGTGGGGGAAACTTGAAATTCAGAAGGCCTGATTGTTTGACCTTCATGCAAGTCCTAAAAGGAAAAAAAAAAAGTTTAGCCCACCTGTCAGCAATGTCTATTTTATTTTTTTGTAGTTCTGCCTGTTTTTCTGTATTTACTTTCCTCTGACTGAGGATTTCTACCTCTTAGTTAACCAAAAGAAAGAAAATGGAAAAGACATAGCAAGAGCTGGAAAGACTGCTAGGCAGCCACTTCATGGAAGTGGTAAGGGTGGGGTGGCCCATCCTTCGTTGTGCTTGCAAAGCACTTCTGTTTTGTGGCTGCCTTAGAATGGCTCTTCTGCTGCACTGCTCAGCTCCAGCCAGTTCCTTCCTGTTCCCCGAGGTCTGCACGGGCTGCCTCTGTTCGGTCGCATGGAATCTCCAAGTGACAAGTGGAATGGCCATGTGAGGAATACTCAGAGGGAAAACAAACCTTTGATGCTCAGCAGCTGGCAGCTCTTAAAATCCTAATCTTTTTATTTAATGAAATACCAGTGATTTCCCACTTGAGCAGCTAAGATACGTCTTCTACTTTGAATCCCAAAGGAAGAGGAGTGCTGACCTTCGTGTGAGTCTGGATAAGAAAAGATCTGGAAGCAGCGTTGCAGAACCAGTATCCAAAGACTATCACATTTTGCAAATTTACAATGAGGTCCTAAACGCTAAAACAAAAGGACGGGGTGTGGTTGGAATGCAGGGTTGGTGCCTGAAACCTGTGCCCTTGGAGCTTCTGACCGGTTTCTCACTGCCTTTCCCTCCATTCTTCCGGGGTACTGTCTGCCTCTCCTCCCAGATACCTTGTGTTGTTCTTGCTGTATAATACTCCTCCAGGGCCTGCTGGGTGCCAAGCACTCTGCTGGTGCTTTCTTACATTTTTTTTTTTTGAGTTGGAATCTCACTCTTGTTGCCCGGGCTGGAGTGCAGGGGCACGCTCATGGCCACCCCCGCCTCGACCTGCTGGGCTCCGGTGATCCTTCTGCCTCAGCCTTCCAAATAGCTGGAACCACAGATGTGCGCTACCACGCCTGGCTAATTTTTTTTTTTTAATTGTAGAGACGAGGTCTCACCAATTTGCCTAGGCTGATCTCCAACCTGCGCGGGCTCAGGCAATGCACTCACCTCAGCCTCCCAAAGTGCTGGGATGACAGACTGAGCCACTGAGCCCGGCTTTGGCGGTGTTATCTCAGTTAACACTCTCAACAAATGGTCCGAGGGAGATACTGATGTGACCTTATTCAAGGAAGAAGAGACTGAATCCTCAAGAGACTAAGGGCTTGCAGAAAGCCATGCAGCCAGGACCTTAGAAAGTGCAATCCAGCCGGGTTCTGTGGCTCAGCCTGTAATCCAGCGTTTTGGGAGATGAGTGGATTGTCTGAGCCCACGGGTTCGACACCCGCCTGGGCAACTTGGCGAGACTTCATCTCTACAATAAATAGATTTTAAAAAATTAGCTGGGCGTGTAAGCGCGTGCCTGTAGTTCCAGCTACTTGAAAGGCTGAGGCGGAAGGATCGCCAAAGCCCAGCGGGTCGAGGCTGAGGTGGCTGGGAGCGGCCACTGCACTCCAGTCTGGGCGACAGAGTGAGACTCCAACTCAAAAAAAAATAAAATAGAACCAGAAAGTGCGATCCTCATCAGACCTGTGGGTCACCCATGTCCACTGTTTCCCGTTGCTTGATACCCACCACTATGTATTCTTAGCTTAAGATGCACTTTTGGCCAGGCTCAGTGGCTCAGCCTGTAATCCCAGCACTTTGGGAGGCCAAGGTGAGTGGATTGCCTGAGCCCATGGGTTCGAGACCAGCCCAGGCAACTTGGCAAGACCTCATCTCTACAATAAATCAAAGATTAGCTGGTATGATAGTGCCTGTAGTTCCAGCTACTAGGAAGGCTGAGGCAGAAGGATCGCCGGAGCCCAGCAGGTCGTGGCTGAGGTGGCTGTGAGCGTGACCCTGCACTCCATTCAGGTGACGGAGTGAGACTCCAACACAACCCCCCCCAAAACAAACAAAAAAAAGATGCACTTCGCTTGTGTTAAATAAAATGTGTAGAAGGACATGTTTGAACTAGGCCAGGAGAGGAGTGGCCTGTGCTGAGGTTCCACACCACCAAGAGGAAACCGAGGCCTTTATCTGACCTTCCACAACTAGGAGTGAAAGGCTCAGGGAACAGACAGAAGGGCGTCTCCCGAGATGGTGCTAAACACTACATGGAACCAAACAAAGACAACAAAGGCCCTAAGCTCCTGCTCTTCCCGCACTCGCGAAACTTAAACCTATATGCAAATATTATCTCCCTATAGGAATACTACCTCATAGCCCCCTCCAATAAGACCCTCACACGGCACTGGCCAGTCCTTGCCAGGCCCCGGCACAGCACTGGCCACCCCCTCCCAAACTGATAAATACAGACCTCTCTCGCGGTCTCTCTCTCACTCTCCCTCCCTTACCAGGCGGTTACAGACCCTCTTCCTTCTCTCTGTAGCCGCTGCTTTAATAAATCTCTTGGCCTCAAAGGGTGTTGAGTCTTGCTGCGCACCACCATCTTTCAAGGAGAGAGAAGGAATAACCAAATCCCTGAACAGACTGGTTTCAGCTGGCATGATAAGGAAGTCCCCTCTGCTGAAACCGTTACAAGAAAAGTCACTTTGGAACAACCCATGTGCCTTCTGTTTTCTGTTTCTACTTTCCTCCACTCTCTTCTGTCTGTAAAACCAACCCCCTCGGCTGAGCTCATCGGAACATTTACTCTGTTTCATAGAATGAGGTGTTGTCCAGTTCTAGAATTGCAAGTGAAAGCCAATTAAGATCTTTAGACTAAGTCTGTTATAATGTTGTCATTTGGCACTACACATACCCAGTCCAGAACTCACAAAGAAAAATACCAATAGATTGACTACACACAACTTTAAAGCTTCCATTTGGCAAAAGAAAACATAAAGATCAAAAAACAACAAACAAGCTGGGCTCTGTGGCTCAGCCTGTAATCCCGCGCTTTGGGAGGCTGAGGTGAGTAGATTGCCTGAGCCCGTGGGTTCGAGACCCGCCTGGGCAACTTGGCGAGACCTCATCTCTACAATAAAATCAAAAAAAATTAGTCGGGCGTGGTAGCGCGCGCCTGTAGTTCCAGCTACTTGGAAGGCTGAGGCGGAAGGATCACCGGAGCCCAGCAGGTCGAGGCTGCGGTGGCCGGGAGCAGCCACTGCACTCCAGTCTGGGCAACTGAGTGAGACTTCAACTCAAAAAACAAAAAACAAAAAAACAGACTGGAAAAAAGTATTCAGAACCTATAAACAGGAAAGATGACATTAAAGCACTCTTGCAAAGGACTGGGAACATAATCAACAACCCAGCAAAAAAATGCCCAGAGAATGTGACAAAGGGGAGGTAAATAAATAAGAAACACAAAAGAACAATACAAATCTAGGATGTATCACTCTTCAGGAAAAAAAAAAAAGGCAAACAAGACATCCCTCTGATTGCCAAACAGATTATATTCTGATGATATTAGTGAAGTCGTTTTAGAAAAATGATTGATAATATTCACCAAAAGGTAGATGATTTTATCTCTTGACTCGGCATTTCCACATCTAGGCATCTGCCTCGCCCCCAACACACAAAATTCCCATGTGTGTGTAAACCTCCATTCAAGAGGATTTATGCTGGGTGCAATGGCTCAGCCTGTCATCCCAGCACTTAGGGAGGCTGAGGCAAGAGGATTACCTGAGTCTGAGGATTCAAGACCAGCCTGGGCAACTTGGCGAGACCACATCTCTACAATAAATCAAGAAAAATTAGCCAGGCGTGGTGGTACGAGCCTGTAGTTCCAGCTCCTTGGAAGGCTGAGGCGGAAGGATCGTCTGAGCCCAGCAGGTAGAGGCTGTGGTGGCTGGGAGCGGCCATTGCACTCCAGTCTGGGTGACAGAGTGAGACTCCAACTCAAAAAAAAAAAGAGGAAGATTTATAACAGGAATAGGTATAATACTGAAAAAATAGACACAACCTAAGTGTTCATCAATAGATTAAGCCAATACATTGTGATACACATTGCATAAAACACTATGCAATTGCTTAAAACAATAAGATAAAACTGCATATGATGATATTTAAAGACTTACAAGGTATATTGTTAGGTAAGAAATAGCAAGTGACAGCACCATATCATGTTTTAACCATTTAAATAAGAATACTGGGGAAAAACCCACTAACTTGCTGAGGGTGATCTTTGGTGATGGGACTGGAGAGGGAAGCAGGGCACCCCTTTCTGCCTCCGCCCCTTTTATTCTAAGTGCATTCATGAATCACCATGTTGTTTAGACCTAAAAAGGGTTTCTCTTTATTTTATGGTTGTATTCTTTCTCTCACTCTCTTCTAATAAAATCCTCAGGCAGGATGTGAATAGAGAGAAAACAGTTACGTTTATTGACTTCCGTATCTCACACTTGGGTTCCAGTGCTTGACTGTTTTTGATTTCCTTCCTGTGCTCTGACAGAGTCACTAATTTTAGGTATGCTTTATGGTTAGAAGCAGCATTCTGTTTTGCTTGAATTTTTGAGCCCACAATTTCAGGAAAGAACCCTGCATCTACAAAACTGATACTTAGTTTTTTTTCCCCCTCATAAAACTAGCCCAGAATACTTTTACTACCCCTAACAAGAATGGGCCATTTAAGAATAAGTTCTTAGTTTGTCGCTACATGCTAATTGTGAGAATCAGATAATAACTTATATTTCTGAATGTAAGCATAATAGGAATGCATCTTCACGAAATTAATGGAAATTCTGGATGTAAGAGATGCAGTTTGGTTATCCTAAATTAAATTTAAAAACGAAATTAGCAAAATGGCTAAGAGACTGTAATATGAAACATTAATTGAGATTTAATGATGTAATCTTAGCAGCGGGAAAGAGACATAATAACATTCTGTCAAACCTTTGTTAGGGTTCTTGTGATTTTGCATTAGCTATTGCATTCAAGAAAGTTGTGCACAATTCATTCCATGAGTCAGAATCCAATTATTTTACATTAGTTTCATTCTTTTACTCAAGAGAGATCCATAAATTGTCTTTAATCACTTTTTAATTTTAAATCAATAGTGTCTTCCAAGTGGGCCACATTCCCCATTTAAATATTGCCTCCTATAATTGGTATAATTACTTCATGAAAAGGTAAACCACAGTACGGGTCCCAGTCTCTGGGCTGATGAAATCTAATTATGTTCACAGTACAATATTTTATTCTCAGTGATCTTAAAAAAACATAAACTTGAACAAAGCCCAGACATTTATGATAAAGCAACCGAAGAGAAGCAAGTTAATTATTGCATTTAGCACTGCCTCTACTAGCAGCCTCTGAGAGAAAGCCCCTTTCTACAAAGTCATTAAGGGTGTAGGAAGGCTTGGGGGAGTTCTGGTTCCTTGTGGCTGAGGTGGAGAGTGAGGTTCAGTCTCAGGGTGCAGACTTTTCAACGCCGGACCAGCACCCAGGTCACCTGATACAGATGAGAGGCCCTCTCCCTCCTTCCCCCTCCCCAAGATTTTCATGCTGCTTCAGAGACAGGTGCCCCCCCCCCCCCCCCCCCCCGGGACAGGGGCCGGGAGAGGCAGAGGGCACAGATAGGGCCTCCAGTGTCTGTTTCAATAGGAGATTTTCTCTCATCCATTTTATATTTTGCGATTCTGCAACAGATTGCCTTTGGAGAAAGGGGATCAACTGCTAAATTTGTTTCTGAAAGCCTTTGTTCTATTCCAGAGTCTCGTGCCCTCTCCATATAAGGAGGACTAAAAATATAAGAAGCAGAGAACGAACCTGGAGGGCCAAGCAGCCGCCCACGTGCCTGAGAACCACATCCTAAAATGCACAAGCCTGTGCTAAATCGGCTTAAAAATAAATCCTAAGTGTAAAAAAGAAGTCAAAACGCACACCCACATGAACCGAGAAAACACCCGCAACTGCCCTTCCCTTGTGGCTGCTGCTGTCGTCTCTGTGTGAGGAAAGGGAGCAGAGGGCGAGAAAGATGCTAGGACGGGAGAAGCTGGGTCTTCCTCCATCTAGTGTTGTCCAGAACCCTGGCGCTCGACTTTACTTCAGCACTCCTACGCACCCTCGGAATGGCACCTCAAGAGGTGTTTTTTTTCTCTCTGCTTCCTTCCCCTTAATCCACACCAATAAGCAGGACATACCCACTTAGGAATGAACTGCTTACAAAACTCGAGAGACTCAGACAAAGAAAGCTAATGACAGGTCCAAGAGCTAGATGGAAAGACAAAGAGATACACACTTGTCAGAATCCACAGGACATTTGGGCTTAAGAAGGGGAAGGTGGGAGGCAGCATGGGCTGCGGGGGGTGGGGGAGAGGACACGGTGCATGGTACGGGAGTGAAAGAATCAAGACATTGGCCACTCAGTGATTTTTCTGTAGAAGGGACTTGTCAGTGGCAAGCTGATTCTCACATGCGGGCTCCTACCAGAGATTCAGATGGCAACGCCAGTGCCCCTTCCCAGGAGAAATCTCTTTTGACCACTCCGTGCAGTGTGCCCACCAAGTCACTTTCCACCACATTTTTTCATTTTACCTCTCTACACAGCTCTTACCATTACCTGGCACTTTTATTCTATATTTTTTCTGCCTCTCTCCATTCCCAACCATTGCCCCTATCCCCGCTAAAATGTAAGCTCCTCGAGGGCAGTGACTTGTCATTTTCTGTCTGTCTCTTGCCCCTGGAACATAAGCCCCAAAGCTGCAGATATTGGCTGGTTTTGTTAACAGCCGTGTCCTCAAAGTGCCTTGCACGTAGTAGGGGTAGTCAATGGTTCGGTGAATCCTCGTTGAATAAAAGCATTATGGAAAGAAAACCCCTGCCTTGTTACCATGGTTGCACTGTGATCAAGCAGTGGAAATTTCTCCCATGGGTTGGGGCAACTGCTGGTACATCACCCACTGCAGGGTCTAGTCCATCGGGACCAACATGAGCTAGTGGCGAAGAGGGAATATGGAGGCCTTCTCTGTGCTGAACAGTGATGTGTATAGGGGGAAGACACCCCAGAATGAGGAAGGGGCAGGGGGCAAGGCTCCGAGGGAGGTGCTCGTGGCAGGAGGTGCGTCTGCAGGAGCTCAGGTAACGCTGTCATCCTTCAAGCTTGACCAAGGCTTGTTTGATACGGGACCGATCACATTTATGAGATGTACCGTGAAAATATTCTTCGCATGTTACCAAATGTCTTCATCAGGTTAGTAAGTATCAAAGATCTATCTTAGTCTTTTGTGATTTCTGCTCAAATGCTACCTCCTTCTGTGTTTTGTTGTGATTCTTCCTCTGGAGAAGCATAAAGTGAAGGCAAATGATAATGGACAAGTCAAGATATTTAAGATCAGCGTGTCATGAGGGATTTAAAACACATTCCTTTCATAATATGCAAAGTATAACAAATATACACATATTTTAGGATAAACAGAATAGACTTTCACAGCCAGGCGGATGTTTACACTGTGAATAGTAATGCTCCTTTCTGAGCAAAATGATTTTAGTAAATGATAAGATGTAAGACAAAGGGGGTTGTCAGTGCAAAAAATATAAATTCTGATGAATTACTTATATGCTGGACATCAGATAGTCTTCATAGACTGAATGACCATAAGATTTATGGTCCAAATGGGATACTTCTGAGAGTGAATGAGACACTCACTGGTTATAGTTAACATTGGAACAATACACAAAAACCAGGGCAAACTGCACTATGTGGTCACCGTCATTATAGGGATACATAATGGCAATGGAGCTACTTTTAGATTCTTTTAACTAAAAAAGGTTAAACAAAATATCTTGTTCATGCGCTAAGCAAATTGTAGGTAACGGGTTCTTTTTTGGCTAACTGCTTGATTTGTTATAATAAAGCTAAATGGCTAAATCTGAGTGTATCAGCCATAAAATAGAATGTAGCGGTGTCTTTTGCAGCAACTTGGATGGAACTGGAGACCGTCATCCTAAGTGAACCAACACAGAAACAGAAAACCAGTGTCTCACGTTCTCACTTGTAAGTGGAACTAAGGGTCTGCAAAGGCACAGAGAACAGTGTCATGGACATTAGAGACACAGAAGGGGGAGGAGGGCAAGGAGGAGAGGGGTGAAGTCGCCTGTCGGGCACAGTGTGCGCAGGTGGGGCGGTGGGTGCACTAAAGCCCCGACTTCTTTGCCACTGTACAATGCAGCCATGTAGCCAAAACTATTTGTACCCTCTAAAGCGATTGAAATAAAAAAATTAAAGTATTTAGGCATAAAAAATAAAATAAACCTGAGCATAAATTATTATTGTTGAGAAAGAGAAACTCAGTGGGCAATCTCCCTGTTTTCAATTGTTCTGATCATCAGAAATAATGTGCCCTTGGCCACAAAAATCAGTCTGAACAGGGAAATATACTGGGTACCATTTCTCCACTTAAAATACGCATTTCCCATTTTAAGATCAACTTCACTTTCCAATATTGATCTGACTGGCAGATAGATTGCATCGTCTGTCCCTGTCCTTACCGACTACGGCCATCAGAAGTCCTGGTTGAGGGGATTTTGAGGCCACCACAGAGCTCAATGAGAGGCCACCGCTCTGATTTTGAAGACAACGGCCTCGGGTTTTCCGCACATTGCTGTTTTGCAGCTCTCCTAGTCCAAGATCACACGGAGGAGAGATAAAATCCCTGCTACATGAGTGGAAACTAGTGGAAAAAAATAATATAGCAAACGGGCAAATTAACTGCTCCTTTGTTTCTATTCTTCACTCATTTTGTTGTTTGGGGCTATATTTTTATCTACTCAGGATCATTCTATGTGATAAAATAAAAACCAGACTCGCCCCTTCTTTGCAAGCAGATATTCATGTTTCAATCTTAAAGAATTGTTTTCTTTAATAAAACATTTATTTTACTACCACATATTTTATACTATTTATTCCTTTCATTATACAACAAAGACAGCTATTCTGCATCTTTCAACGAGGGAGAAAAAAGGAAGTAGTTGATACCTTATTAAAAATACAGGCAGGATCCCTAATAATGCTGTGTGTGTGTGACCATGAATCATCTTTGGATCTTAATTCTCTAAGTGTGGGGCTCCTGGGATTCTCATATGTTGCTGGTAGGAGTGCAAATAGTTGGGGAAAAAAACTGGTAGAACTTAAATATATGCTTATCTTTTTTTCTTTCTGGAGTGTAGTGGCACACTCACAGCCACCCCAGCGTCAACCTGCTGGGCTCGGACAATCCTTCCGCCTCAGCCTTCCAAGTAGCTGGAACTACAGGAGCCGGCTACCACACCCTGCTCTTTTTTTTTTTTTTTTTTTTTGAGTTGGAGTCTCACTCTGTCATCCAGACTGGAGTACAGAGGCCGCTCCCAGCCACTGCAGCCTCAACCTGCTGGGCTCCGGCGATCCTTCCACCTCAGCCTTCCGAGTAGCCGGAACTACAGGCGCGTGCTACCACGCCCGGATAATTTTTTGATTTATTGTAGAGATGAGGTCTCGCTGCCCAGGCAGGTCTCGAACCCGCGGGCTCAGATAATCCACTCACCTCAGCCTCCCAAAGGCGCGGGATTACAGGCTGAGCCACCGAGCCCGGCCTGCTCATTTTTGATGTATTGTAGAAACAAGGTCTCCCAAGTTGCCCGGGCTGGTCTCGAACCCACGGTCTCAGGCTATCCACATGCCTCAGCCTCCCAAAGTGCTGGGATGACAGGCTGAGCCACCAGACCCGGCCTATGCTTATCTTAAGGCCTAGCAATTCCACTCCTAGGTATTTACCCAAGAGAAGTAAAAATATGTGTCCACATGAAGATGTATACATGGATTTTTTTAAAATGAGGCAGAATTCCATTTTTGTTGAGGGCAAGACCCAGCTTCCCATGGCAAGGCAGCGTTCCTGTATTGGTTTTGACCACATAGCTCTACTTTTCCAAGAGTGAAATGCTATTGAAGTGGCTTTCCAAAAAATTTTGGGGAAAGTAAGAATTAATAGATGGCAGTTCCTCATCCATGCTTCCCAAACAGGACACGAATTCATCAGGCAGCAGGGTCTGTTCCGGAATAGTTTCATTCTGGGAGTTGTTTTCCACAAGCATGGTGGCTTCTGCCTCCACTGAGTTTTGAATGCCAGGAGGACTATCTTCTTCTTGATTTAAAATGAGGCTGAACTCTTCAAGAAATAGTGTGTTGCTTGGTGGATTCATACCGGAGACAGAGAAAGCAAAATTAGTATACTTTTTCAACCTGAGATTCTTTCCCAGGTCAAAGGAATCCGCTAGTGGCTTAAGGGTCGAGGAAACTATGTCATCATCATTGCTGAGATGGTCTCCCTCAGGGAGGAAACGTGACCCCTGGGGCTTATACCCAGTGTTGAGATCAGGAATATACACGACTGTAGTGTCGACGCAGAGTGACTTCTGCACAGAGTCACTTGTCTGCAGGGATCCTGGATTCTCCTTGTGGTCAGTGGGCTTCGGTTCTGGGAGGAGAATTTCTGTTATCTCTGTAATCATCGGATCAACATAGAGGACCCGTTCACTGGAATTATTATTCACAAGTTCACTTTTTTCCTAGAAAAAAAAAAAAGATTGCTTTATTTTACAAAAGGCATTCAAAGGGGCCAATAGAATTTGAATTGTAGTCTCACTCTGTTGCCCAGGCTGGAGTGCGTTGTCATGGTCCTGGCCAATGTAGCCTCAACCTGCCAGGCTCAGGCAAATCCTTGTGCCTCAGCCATTCCAGATAATTGAATAGGCACTAGAATTTTGCTTTCTCTCAACTTTTCCTTTCCCACTTTTTTTTTTTTTTTTTGGAGTTGGAGTCTCACTCTGTCGCCCAGTCTGGAGGGCAGTGGCACGCTCACAGCCACCGCAGCCTCGACCTGTTGGGCTCCAGTGATCCTTCTGCCTCAGCCTTCCAAGTAGCTGGAGCTACAGGTGCAGGCCACTATGCCCAGCTGTTTTTTTTTTTTTTTATTGTAGAGATGAGGTTTCGCCAAGTTGCCCAGGTTATTTTCAAATCACAGGTTCAGGCAATTCGCTCCCTAGGCCTCCCAATGTGCTAGGATTACAGGTTTGAGCCACCACGCCTGGCCTTCTCACATTCTTTATCTTTCCATATGGTCTCCTTCTTTTGTTATCAGCTCACTTTCTAATCTTTATTAAATTCTCTCATGAGGAGACTGAAGTAAAGGAATAATACAAATAATTTGGGATTTTGTTTGTTTGTTTTTAATTGAGTTAGGATCTCATTCTGTCAGTCAGGCTAGAGTGCAGTGACATGATCACAGCTCACCACAGCTTTGACCTCCTAGACTCAGGTGGTCCTCCCATCTCAACTTCCTGAGTAGCTAGAACTACAGGTGCACACCACCATACCCAGCTAATTGATATTTTTTGTGAATATTATTTTCACTACATTTCTTAGGCTGGTCTTGAACTTCTGGGCTCAAGAAATCCTCTCACCTCAGCCTCTCAAAGTCCTGGGATCACAGGTGTGAGCCACCACACCTAGCAATAATTCACGTCTTAAGCACATTTCTTGGTTTAAAAGTTGTAAAGAGAAAAGATGAGTCTTGCATATTAACTTGCATATTTGTCTTTTAAAAGTTGGTCTTTGGGATCAGGCTTGGTGACTTAAGCCTATAATCCCAGGACTTTGGGAGACTGAGGTGAGAGAATTTCCTGGGTCCAAGGGTTTGAGACCAGCCTGGGCAACATGGTGAGACTTTGTCTCTACAATAAATCAAAAAAATTAGCTGGGTGTGGTAGCATGTGCTAGTAGTTCTGGTTACTTGGAAGGCTGAGGCAGAAGGATTTGCCTGAGCCTGGCAGGTTGAGGCTGCATTGGCCGGGACCATGACAGCGCACTCCAGCCTGGGCAACAGAGTGAGACTCTAATTCAAAAAAATAAAATAAAATAAAAGTTGGTTTTTGGAAGATGTTGGAATATTTCTTAATATTATGGAGCCTTATCACTAGAAAATACTTTTTTGCTTAAATTTAAAAAAAAGAGTGGAGAAGAATCCTATTTTACCTACATAACGAGAATGAGGTTGTGCTAAGTGCTGGGTATACACCTACTCACCATGCAGACATGTTTGCAATGATCAGGAAGGCAGATGAAGGTTTTAGTTTGATGGCTTTTCCAGACAAGAAATGGACTTGAGACTTCCAGCTGATGACTGACATCCCAGGGCAAATAACTCTCACCCAACATAATTATTGTAAAATCATAACCACCTGTTATGGACTGAATGTTTGTTCTCCCACCCACCATTTGGATGTTGCAGCCAGTGCCATGCTATTTAGAGGTAGGGCTTGTGGGAGGTAACTGGGTCTTGAGGGAGGAGCCCTCCTGAATGAGACCAGTGAAGAAGAGACAGGAGAGAGCTGATTCCTCTCTCTGCCACATGAGAAGGCAGCTGTCCGCAAGAGAAGCCTCATCAGGAACTGAGTTGGCTGGCTCCTTGGTTTTGGACTTCCCAGCCCCCAGAACTGTGAGAAAAAAATGTTTGTTGTTTAGCCCACTCTGCCTTTGGTATCCTGGCACAGCAGCTCAAGCAGCCTAAGATGCCATTCCTTAGTGTCTTGGGCAGACGACAAAACCTTATCTGAAGGAAGCCCTAAGATTCCCCTCCAATTCTGGGAGCCCGGAATAGGAAGGGAGTTTGACAGAGAGGAGGATCTTGAATTAAGCAGCGTGAATTGTCATTCCAACTCTCTCCAGGCCCAGCCTCCCCGGGGAACTTGCCAGGTTTGGGCAAGACCAGCATGTTGGGTGTCACTTCATGAAAGAGCTTGACATGAGGAGCGGGTGGAGTGACACCGGAATGGTGAGAGGGATCAGATCACAGACAGTCTTGTGTTAGGGAACTCACGGTTCTGCTGACCAGTGATTTTCAAACCTGATTTTTTTTAGCCTAGCCCTTTGTTCAAATAATATGAAATTGGGGAGAGTTGATTAGCGGGCTTGCCAGAGCCTCCAACAGCACCACTTCTGTTTGTTTCCTACCCAGCATGCTGTTCTCACACCGTGCCTTTGCTCCTGCTGTCCCCTCGACTTTGAATGCTCTGTCTCCTGAGCAACTCCACACTTCAGCCTGTTTCCTCGCTACCCCATCACGTGCTTGGGTTCATTGCTGTCATTGCACTGATGTCTCTGCACCGCAGTGTTTAGATGAAACGTCCGTCCCTCCGACTGGGTTTTGAGCCCCTGTCAGCCAAGCCCGAGGGCCAGAAAGTAGCAGGAATGCACAGGGCTGACTTTCCCCTTCTTCATAGCCAGCAAAGTCTCCTATGTCCTTGAGTCTTCACGGTACGTTCCCTTGTCTTTGCCAGATGGAAGCCTGACCCGCCCTGGGGACACCATCTTTCACAGACTTCTCAAGCTGTCTCTCATGCTGTTGTGTCTACAGAGGGAAGTGGTGCCCTCCTGGGCCTCCACATGCGTCTCCAGCTCATAGAAACCAGAGCCCCTCGGTGTCCTGGAGGCTTGTCCCATTGTTCTTTTCTCTCCTCCCCTCTTTGTCCCTAAAGATGACTACCCATTGCTTGGTCATCAGGTGGCTCTTGCACCTGGCCCACAAGTCTTCCCCTCTGTTTTTCTCTTTTTAATAGCACTGTTTCCTTCTTCTCTGTCTTCTTCCCCAACTCCATTCTCTTACCTCTTTTAAGCAGGGTTTGAAAGAAGGACAATATTGTTTTTACATGTGCATATACAACAGTGTTAATATGTATACACATTTATTTGAATGGAAATTCTATTCTAATGTTAGTCTGCACCCCTGGTCTCAGCTGACACTCAGTTTTTGTTTAACTGTCTTTGGTTACCTGTAGCATCTTCACAACATGACTGTTTCCCATATTAGGAATGTCTTCATAAAGCCACTTTGGTATTAGCAGTAAGATTCTTCTTTTAATTCTGAAAACAAAATGACATGTTAGAAGAAGCACATTACTTTAGGATGGGTGCAGGCAATCATGTAGGAGATTAGGAAGTCAAGTAGAATAGAATGCAGAAACAAAATAAAGCTTCCCGATGTAGGAGCTGAGGTTTCATCTCCTACTTACAGAAAGTAAAATGGAAAATCGATTCAATATCTGTTCAGATTTCCTTCTTTTCTCTACTGCTTTTCTTCTTTCTAATGAGCAGGAATATTTCAAAACACTCACACTAGATTCAAGATAAGTAGGAGAACCACCCTGGCAGTGAAACTGGGAACATGTTTTTTAAAAAAGCCAGCCATTATAAGCAGAAGATGTCAGTGTGGGAAAGTCTGAACAACTTAAGGGGTATTTTATAAAACTTTCCAAGATGACCGTAACTACAGAATATTAAATAAAAGAATGTTACATAGTGAAACCCCACAATTTAAGCTCCTCTAATTCTGGATTTTGTAATTATTCCCAGTAGGGTCACAATGACAGTGGCGGTTCCAGACTTTCTCTGTGTGGATAGAGAAAGAGGCTGGAGACCTTGCCGTGCGGTTGTGTGGCACAGTGAAAACTGGCGTCACTCAGGCTGTGGGCTTATTGAGGACCACTGGAGTGAGGCCGTGGAAGGAAGAGCCAAGAACACCCACTTTCTGCCCCAAACTACCTGTTAGCACTGCCGTTGTGTTGGAAAATACTTTCTGCATTGACAGTACAAATTGTTCTGGGCGGATAGGATGTACCAAGAAAGTAGAGGAGTTACACTCAGCTCAGGCATATTTTTACATGGTAACGACAGGCCTGTTAACAACAGAGCAGGGTTTATTTGTTTAAACGGGTTCTCTAAGGACTTTTACTGAGGAACAATCAAAATGGCTGAGTAAACTTTGGTGGCCCATTTTAATCTTGGACTTCAGGGTAAAAATAATTCCTTTACACATATTTATACAGTATTTTATAATTCAGTCTTTGTTTACTAATTCACACTCTATGTTTAAAAGTAGCAAATTCATGCTGTTGGAGTAAAGTTTTGCTACAGCATGCTGATACAGGGCAAGCATATTCATAGATATTTATTTGCTCTTGGTTTCAGTATATTTAAGATGTTTGCCCTCTGTTGTTCAGTTCTGTGTCTGAGTAAGGTCTTATAAGTAATGGATAGTTATATTAAATAGCAGTATCTGCTCATATCTAAAATATATACTGGAATTATCTCTTGTTTTACCTTTTTTTAAAAATAAATTAGCAAAGAATTGCCCTTTTTCTTATTCATTGGTACCAACTGAAAGGTTTTTTTTTAGGTTATTCTTAGTTACAAACTTAAAATTTCACACTAACTAGGACATCTTTGGATAATAACACAAATATTAATATTTTTATGGGCTGTTAATTTGAACTTATGATATCTGAAGGGACTTTATAATCAAGTATATTTTAAAACAACCTAAAATAAAATCCCATGTTAGTTTGCTGACCTCAGGAGAGTATTAGGGTATGTTTATTAATGTGTAACTTTTAAGTTCTGGGGAAGAAGCCTATGAAGATAAGAAATCTTTAGTGCACTTAGAACAGCACATTTAAAATCTTTCTACAGCGTTTTGATTATAAATTGAAAGGAAAGATGATCTCATGGAGTAAGTGACAGCAAGTAACAGAAACTCAGGGCCAATTTGGCAAAGAACATTCCTGTGTGTCAAAATGTGAGCATAATTACACATACTGGGGGACTGCCCGAGCAAACAACCCCAGCCTATCCACAAATTAGAAATACCCAGGGCACCCCGCAAACTTAGAAAATCAAAGGCCTTGCTCCTCTCAAAGTCTCATGTTCAATACCTAGGCGCATTACTAATACCATTATTGGGGGAAACTGATCGAAGGAGGCCAAGAAGATGGGGCTTTGGGACTGGATGCTGAAGCACGACTGGTACCAAAGGGACAACACTCAAACACTGCCACACCTCACATGGATTCGAGCACATGTGTTTGGTTGGTATCCAAGGCAGGTTATGACTGAACCACCCTGAAAAATCCAGGCACTGCAGGTAAGTCTGAGGCACAATGGAAGAGGCTGTGTAGTAAAGGAGAGAGCATGGGTTTTGAACATCAGCTGGGTCTGGACTCGCGGCTTAGTGCTCAGGGACCTTCAGCTGAGAACTCAGCCTCTCTAAACCTTACTCAAGTCATCAGTAAAATAGGCCAGGAAGCTTTTTAGGCAGGGTCCTTTTGAGGATCAAATGAATGACATCTACAAAGAGCTTGGCACAGGGGGATACTCATTAAACATCATTCCTTTTATTTTCCTTTTCTGAATAAGCATGTTAACAGATTTTTCTAGTAAATAATTGAAGTCACTACATTTTCCTGATACATAGATATATATAGATGCATATATGTACATATAAACATATATGAGGGGGACCCAAAAAAAACCGGAATTATCTTTTGGAGGGCAGGCCCTTTGCAGCACAGGTTTCCCCTGCTAGGTATGTGATCTAGAGATTCACTGACTCAGTGAACCAGCTAGTGTTGTTGTGAGAGGCTGTCTTCAGCTTCAATGAAATTTTTTTTTTTTTTTTTGGAGATTCTTTCAACACATTTGTCCATTTCATGAGGGGTGATTTACGAGTTCACCTGCCCACCTCACGCTGAGTTTTTGACCGAAACGGCATGACCCCTGTGCTCTGCCTTCCCTTTTTACCCAGTCTCACTCTGAGTCACTTTTTTTGTTTCCCTGGAGGAAGAAAGTCCTCAAAGGGAAATGTTTTGCGGATGTGGAAGAGGTGAAACAAAAAACAACAGAAGTACTGAAAGGCATCAAAATCGAAGAGTTCAGAAATGGTTTTGAGCCGTGGAAAAAGTATCTCAATAGGTGTATTGCATCAAACAGAGAGTACTTGGAAGGCGACTGAAGTTTACACATGTAAGAATAAATATGCAATTTCTTACCAATAAATTCCATTTTTTGGAGGGACTCCCTTCATATACGATCTAAATTAGAAAACAGAAACTCTACAAAAACCTACCCAGCTCGGAGCGATCTGTTGAATATCCCAATCAAAGAAAGAATTGACAACATGACAGCAAAGATGACCATTCCCAATAAGAGTCCAATGTCTTCCCTGTTGTCTAATGAAAGGAAAGAAAAATTATTTTAACCAATCATGAGTGTTTGTGTGATGCCAGAATGACCTATCTCTCTCTTCTGCTCAAAGCAAAGGCCTCAGAGAAGGGGCTGGGGAAGCAAAACTAACCTTTGCGTGAGGCTGTGGAGTGATGGCCCCTCCAAACAGCACGACTGTCCCAGGAACCAACCTTCTGTTTGAGAAAATTGGGCTACATGTCTGATGTCAATGGGTTTCTAGAAATGTATCTCCAGCAAAAAATGTGGTCAGCTTATGCATGCAAATTTTATGTAGATACTCTGAGCGATGAGTCACATTTGGCTTGTCTGACACAGGTGAGAATCCTCAACCACATGTAACAGGGTCTAAAGTTGGCCACAATCACAATGGAGGTTTTTAGTTTCTTAGCCTTTGCGTGAGACGGAACATGTGCAACTCATGAATTTTTCATGCCTAGAACGGACCACCACTCTACACAGAACACGGTACAAGAGGGACCTGAAAAAACCCGGATTACCTTTGGGAGGCAGGCCCCTTGTAGTCCAGGCTTCCCCCACTAGGTAAGTATTCTAGGCACCCATCGGCATCAGGGGACCAGCGAGCATTGTGAGGGGCTGCGTTCGGCTTCAGGGAACTTTTGCTGGAGACTCGTTCAACACATTCGCCCATTTCATGATGAGGGATTTGCTAGCGCAGCTGCCCACACCATGCTGTGCTCAGCAGTTTTGACCAAAAAAGGCACGGTCTCCAGACCCCATCCTCCCTATTCACCCAATCTCGCTCCAAACCACATTTTTTTGTTGTTGTCATTGCCCTGGATTTAAAAAAAAGTCCTCAAAGGAAAACACTTTGCCGATGTGGAAGAAGTGAAACAAAAAACGGCAGGAGCACCAAAAGGCATCAAAATCGACGAGTTCAAAAACCGTTTTGAGCTGTAGACAAATTGTCTCGATAGACGTATTGCATCAGAGAGCCCTTTGAAAGGTGACAAGTTTAAATGTGGAAGAATAAATACACAATTTTTTATAAATAAATTCCAGGTTTTTTAGGTCCCCCTCGTATGTTAAAAGAAAAAAATAAAAATTGTCGTGTATCTTGCACTCGCACTTATTTTAGAAACAATGCTTTTCTTGCATTTTGAAGTTGAAATCTTTCAATCATTAACATAATTTATTCGGTATGTATTAGCCACCAGGCTCATTACATTTTCTCCCTGGTACATGAAAAATCTTCTTTTCTTTCTTTCTTTCTTCCTTCCTTCCTTCCTTCCTTTCTTTCTTTTTCTCCGCTCCCCCCGCCAACATTTCTTTCGTTTTTTGAGTTGGTATCTCACTCTGTTGCCCAGGCTGAAGTGTGCAGTGACACAGTCATGGCTCACTGCAGCCTTGACCTGCTGGGCTCAGGTGATCCTTCCAACTCAGTCTTCCGAATAGCTGGGGCTACAGGCGCATGCCACCATGCCTGGCTAATTTTATTTATTTATTGTAGAGATGAGGTTGCGCCAAGTTTCCCAGGCTGGTCTCAAACTCCTGAGCTCAGGCAGTCCTCTGGCCTTGGCCTCCCAAAATGCTGGGATTACAGGTGTGAGCCACTGCACCAGCCTGAGAGACTTCATTTTTAATATAGAAGATCATCGAGACACGACATCACGCTGGAATTTTTTCTAGAGTCTCGTGCTGAGGGTTGCCCTTCCTTCCATCCTCCTCCCTCCCTCCCTCCCTTCCATGTGTGTCTGTTGGATACTCACCATGTGGCAGACACTGCCTTTGCCCCACGCTGGCTATTCCCCATACCCTTGGGGGTCTCCAGGCCACCTGCCCCTCTCCCAAAACAGTCAGCGGGCAGGGGCCTGGAGCAGCTTTAACTCACTCCATAATCCCAATGGGACATGCAATTAATGCTTTCCTGAGGCGCTACTGCTCGGTATTTCAAGCAACTGACAGGGAGTGCTGGCTGCCACACCCTCTCGGTCGTTCGTTATGCCCAGAGGAGGACAGTCCCCAGATTAACATGATGCTGGACAAAGGGGTCTAAGGAATAGCACAGAGTGACCAAGAGCCTGGCCTGAGATACCCCGGTTCGAATTGAACCCATCTCTTATCAGCTCTGTGACCTTGGGGCATAAATTGAGTTGGAGTCTCACTCTGTCGCCCAGACTGGAGTGCAGTGGCCGCTCCCGGCCACCGCAGTCTCGACCTGCTGGGCTCCGGTGATCCTTCCGCTTCAGCCTTCCGAGTAGCCGGAATTACAGGCATGCGCTACCACGCCCGGCTGATTTTTTGATTTATTGTAGACATGAGGTCTCGCTGCCCAGGCGGGTCTCAAACCCGCGGGCTCAGGCAATCCACTCACCTCAGCCTCCCAAAGGTGCGGGATTCCAGGCTGAGCCACAGAGCCCGGCTTCTTGTTTCTTTATAACACTTCACTATCACCTGACTTTTCTTACTGGTTCTTTTTTTTTTTTTGACTTAGGATCTCACTCTGTCACCCAGGCTGGAGTGCAGTGACACAATCATAGCTCACCACAACCTCAACCTCCTGAGCTCAGGTGATTTTCCCACATCCACTTCTAAAGTAGCTGGGACTACAGGCACATGCCATCACACCGGGCTAATTCTTTTATTTTTTGTAGAGATGAGGTCTCACTATGTTGCCCTGGCTGGTCTTGATCTCCTGGGCTCAAGCAATCCTCCTGCCTCCACCTCCCAAAGTGCTGGGATTTATAGGTGTGAGTCATCACGCCCGGTCACTAATATTTTTTTTTAGAAAGGGGTTTTTGGGTCTTGAGTCTCAGCAACAATCGAAACGAATGAAATCAACCCAGGCTGGGCTGGGTGGCTCACGCCTATAATCCCAGCACTTTGGGAGGCTGAGGTGAGAGGATCGCCTGATCCCAGGGGTTCAAGACCAGCCTGGACAACTTGATGAGATTTCACCTCTACAATAGATCAAGAAAAATTAGCTGGGCCTGATGGCGCACACCTGTAGTTCTAGCTACTCGTAAGGCTGAAGTGGAAGGATCACCTGAGCCAGCAGGTAGAGGCTGCAGTGGCCGTGAACATGCCACTGCCCTCCATCCTGGGTGACAGAGTGAGACTCCAACTCAAAAAAAGAAAAAATAAAAAAAGAAAGCAACCCAAGGCAAAAGCTGGCAAAATTCACCTAAACCACTTCTTAAATACAATTTAAAGCAGATCTTTGTACCTTGTCAGTTATTTTTGTATGAAACACATGGAGCATATCTTATTATCCAGAAACGTATGCCTGACATATAATTTTTCAGTATAAAGGACTGAATTTCATTCCAGTATGAAGGATGATAGATTGCTAAAGACTACTCAGAAAGCCCAAGCAGCATTTTCTTACCAGAAGTAAGGTGTCCTTTAACAATGGAAGCAACTAGAAACCCAGAATTCTGAGTATCATGTTGGAATGAGTTCGGTGTGACCTGGGGAACTTAAGCAAACAGAAAAGAGTGTCAATTTCTTACTTTTTGCACTCAGGATGTCCAATTTCCTAAAACCGTCTCTTCCCTTGTTTAGAGTTGACTAAAGCAAACTGGAAACTTTATTAGGTTTGAAAGATGGAATAAAAACAAAGGCCTTTGAGTATCTTTTCTTCTTCTTAATTTTCTGGGTAAATCACAAAGGAAGAAACCTGCAAGGACAATTAAAAACTAGGGTTTGTCACACTTCAATGTGTGTCCACTAACTTCATGAAGCTTCTAGGCAGCAAATACCAAGGAGCTTTATTTCACTGAGCCAGAAAAATGCATGATCACAGGCCTCTGCCTGGTTCCTTCCAACAGATTGCATCCAGGTTTCCTTTAAGAGTTTCCAAGATGTGTCACTCTGCCTTTGCACACGCTTTGGGACGCTGTTCCTCTTCTCTTGGCACCCCATGTGAGGCCTAATTTTGATTAGCAGACACTTTGGGGTTGTAACCCAGGCTAGACTGTCATGAATGACTTTTCTCTGCTGGCAAGGATTCTGGCCGGCCCTGCCTAGTTAGAAGGGTTGTCAGGACGCTGCTAATGAAAGCTTCTGCCTGGGGTGAGGTGAGCAGCTTGACACCTACCTTGCTTTCAGCTTGAACTCAAAAGAATCCCGGTGCAGCCTTGCCCATCTCCTCCCTCCTGGTAATTAAAAACTGCCAGAGGTGACTCTAAGGACAAAATTCTCCCAGCTAACAGAGACATTTCTGAGGATGGTTTTAAACTCTTGTTCCCTAAGAGTGCCTCAAGCTGTATTTATTCAGTCATTCTTATTGCAGTGCTCAAGTTCTTCTTTTTAAAAATTTACGTATGGACATGTGTGGTGGCTCATGCCTGTAATCCCAGTGCCTTGGGAGGCCAAGACGAGAGGATTGCTTGGGGCCGGGAGTTCGAGACCAGCCTAGGCAACATAGTGAGACCCCCTTCTCTGCAGAAAACATTTCAAAAAATAAAAAAGTATACCCATTAAATTACCAGCAGCATTCTTCTCAGACCTGGAAACGATAATATGGGAATTCATATGGAAACATAAATGATTACAAATAGCCAAAACAATCCTCAGCAAAAAAAAAAAAGCAGGAGATATCACAGTCCCAGACTTTAACTTTATTATAAAGCTACAATAATCAAAACAGCATGGTATTGGTACAAGAACAGGCATATAGACTACTGGAACAGGATAGCGGTTCCAGAAGCAAAACCTCAATTTCTTTTTTTTTTTGTTGTTATCCAAATGCAAATTTATTTAGATTTGAAATCCTAAAGTAAAGTCTTTAGATAAATAATCTTCTAGTACTTTTTTAATTAAAAAAAAAACCTGGATGATGAAATCCTGCATATAGTCAAGTCTATGTGAAACGTAAGGCCAAACTGGAAAGTGGACATCTGAACATCACTTTATCTCCTCCCCTCCCCAAATGCAGGCTTCTCAGTCTATCAGCATTTCTGGTGAAAAGCAGCAATTCCTGTTTCCCTAGACACTTTTCAATAACAACAGCACAGGTATCTGAATTCACAATCCTGAAATTTCAGGATTTGGGAGCTTCTGGAACCATAACTTTAACTCAGCCTTCCATAACAGTCTTTTTACTTTCTATCACAGAACATGACACTGAAATAATAGCAATAAATTGCTTCAGTTTTTTCACTTCTGCAGAAGCTAAAGCAACTTCTCCAATATATAAAGGGGCTGGAAACTTAATTTCCTGGGAAAGCAATATGCAGCCTGGCCCAGGCATTTTAGTACCCAGGAGAGCTGAGATAAATCCATTGATCAAAACTCCATATACAATTGTCTTTCCAAACTTGGTGTGTTTTGCAAAGTCTTCATTTAAATGCAAAGGATTAGCCGGCTTGGTGGCTCAACCTGTAATCTCGCGCCTTTGGGAGGCTGAGGTGAGTGGATTGCCTGATCCCGTGGGTTCGAGACCCGCCTGGGCAGCGAGACCTCATCTCTACAATAAATCAAAAAATCAACCGGGCGTGGTAGCACATGCCTGTAATTCCAGCTACTTGAAAGGCTGAGGCGGAAGGATCGCCAGAGCCCAGCAGGTCGAGGCTGCGGTGGCCGGGAACGGCCACTGCACTCCAGTCTGGGCGACAGAGTGAGACTCCAACTCAAAATAAAATAAAATAAAATAAAATAATAAATGCAAAGGATTGACATCCCCTGTAAATTCTGAGAAGGTAGCCACATCCCTCTGCGTGAAGACCCTACTAAGTTCAGCTGGTCTCCAACTCTGATGTGCATATGCTCAAAGTGCTGCCAGATCAGCACTGGCTGGTTCAGGCAGACTCTCCTCTGAAGCCCACCCAACCAAAGGCGATGGCTGGAAACTATTGGGAACATCTTCACCACTTTCAAAGTTCAACAATAGGAGCTTCTGGCTTGCTTCAGGTTTCAAACATTCCTCCACTCTGAGGAGTATTTTTGGTGCCTTCGTGGTGTTTCTGAAATTGAAGACGACTCATTCAATCCAATGCTAGTTCCCTACTATTACCAGATAATGCAAGGAGAAATGGAGAAACCTGAATCACTCTGAAAGCACATTTTTTGCCTTTATAGGATCCTAATAGGGTCAAAGAGCTCCACAATTTGACAAGACCACTGCTACATATTCTCAAGATGGCTGACAAGTTCTTCTCTTCATAAGTTAGGACATCCAAAGGTAAGGCAGCATCAACCTCCCCAAACAGGTCTTTTAGGGCTGAAATAAGCAGCTGTTTAAACTGTGCAGCATTCAGTCCAACTCCACGATCTTGAAATTCTAGGCAGACTTTCATGTAGTGGTGCTCAGAAGGGTTTTTGTAAACTACTCTTTCATATGTGGCAGCTGGGGCAGGCATTATTTTCAATGCTGATCACACCTCGAGTCTGGCGCATGCAGCACGCTCAATGCATGGTCCCGTGGTCCTGTTCAGTCCTTGCAGTCACCTGCTGCGACCGAGATCACACGCCACACGGTATGGAGGTGTGTGGTCACTGCCCCCAAAACCTCAATTTCTAAACTAACTCATCTTCGACAAAACCTCTGCC
Organism: Carlito syrichta; assembly: GCF_000164805.1. Lineage (NCBI taxonomy): Eukaryota > Metazoa > Chordata > Mammalia > Primates > Tarsiidae > Carlito > Carlito syrichta. The sequence goes on from NW_007022846.1 coordinate 297,525, forward strand.
ACCAACCACTGGGGAAAGGAGGACCTATTCAGTAAATGGTGCTGGGAAAACTGGCTGACCACATGCAGAAGATTAAAACAAGACTCCTACCTGTCACCATACACAAAAGTCAACTCAAACTATAAGAACTTTAGAAAAATACAGGAGACACCCTTATGGAAATTGGAACTGGCAATCAATTCCTGATCAAAACCCCAAGTGCCCATGCCATAAGGGATAAGATAGACAGGTGGGACCTCATCAAACTGACAAGCTTCAGCAAAGCCAAAGAAACCATCAAGAGAGCAGGGAGACAGCCCGTAGAATGGGCAAAAAATGTTTGCCAACTGTATGTCTGACAAAGGCCTAGCATCTAGGATCTACAAGGGACTTAAACGTGCTGAAAACTAAAAAACAAACAGCCCCATGACAAATTGGGCAAAAGACATGAATAGACACTTCTCAAAAGAAGACATACGAGCAGCCAACAGATACATGAAAAAGTGCTCAGCCTCACTAATCATCGAAGAAATGCAAATTAAAACTACACTGTGATACCACCTAACTCCAATCAGGATGGCCATCATCAATAACTAAAAAAACAACAGATGCTGGAAAGGATGGGGGAGATGGGGAGGGAACGTTTCTGCACTGTTGGTGGGAGTGTAAACTAATACAACCTCTGTGGAAAACAGTGTGGCGATTCCGAAAAGATCGAAAAATCGACCTTCCATATGACCCCACAATCCACCTACTGGGGATTTACCCAGAAGAACTCAAATCACTCTATAAAAAAGATACCTGCACATGTATGTTTATTGCAGCATTGTTCACAGTAGTAAGAACATGGAACCAACCGTGCTGCCTATCAAAAGAGGACTGGGTTTACAAAATGGGATATACAGACTCAATGGACTATTACACAGCCATAAAGAAGGACAAAATTATGAACTCCATGCAACTTGGATGGACTAAAAGTCTATAATACTGAGTGATTTATCACAGAAACAAAGAACTGAGTATCACATGTTCTCACTCATAAGCAGACTTGAACAATTATCATAATACTATAAGAAAAGGACTGGCAGTAGCAGGAAACTGCAGGGGGCGGTGGTGAGGGAGGGGTGGTGAAGGAGGGAGGTGGGATTGGTTGTAGTGGGAATCTGCTGGGGGAGGGGAGCACACCTCATCAACAAGAGTACCTTCCTAATGAACATTTGTAATCCTAACCCTGAATTGTACCCCATATCCTTAAAATAAAAAATTAAAAGAGAAAAAAAGAAAAAATTATTAAAGAAAAAGATTGTCAGAAAATCCTGTTTACTTTTTTTTCTTTTTTCAAGTTGGAGTCTCACTCCGTTGCCCAGGCTGGAGTGCAATGGTATGCTCATGGCCACCCTACAAAAAAAAAAAAATATCCAAATAAAAAAATTTAGCTGGGTGTGGTGGCACACGCCTGTAGTCCCAGCTGCTTAGGAGGCTGAGGCAGAATGATTGCCCAGGAGGTCACACTTGTGTGTGTTGTGAGACATGATCATGCCACAGTACTCCAACTTGGGCAACAGAGTGAGACTCCAACTCTAAAAGAAAAAAAAAAAATGAAATAAGATCAGGCGTGATGGCTCACACCTGTAATCCTAACACTCTAGGAGGTGGAGGTGAGAGAGCTACCTGAGCCCAGGGGTTTCAGATTAGCCAGAGCAACTTGGCAAGCCCTCATCTCTACCATACATTTTTAAAAATTAGCCGGGCATGGTGGCATGGGCCTGTGCTTCCAGCTACTCGGAAGAATGAGGTAGAAAGAGCATCTGAGCTCAGCAGGTCAAGGCTGCAGTCGCTGTGAGTGTGCCACTGCATTCCAGCCTGGGAGACAGTGAGACTCCTACTCAAAAAACATCATAAAATAAAAGTTACTTTTGAAGGCAGAAATAAATCACAACTTGAGGCATCCCTAGTTGCCACCAAGATATCACAGGCTTGTGTAATGCGCAATGTGGCCCATGCAAGTTTCTTTGAGAAAAGGAGCACACATTTCCAAGGAAAGGGTTCTGTGGCTCTCTAGACATTTCTGGAAAAGGCTGAGCTAGGTGGGGGCATGGGCTTGATTGAAGGGTAGTTTCTTCCTTTTTTTGTGTGTGTTGGAGTCTCACTCCATCGCCCAGGCTGGAGGGCAATGGAACGCTCAAGGCCACTGCAGCCTCGAGCTGCTGGGCTCAGGTGATCCTTCTGCCTCAGCCTTTCAAGTAGCCGGAACTACAGGCGTGAGCCACCACACATGGCTAATTTTATTTATTTATTTATTGTAGAGACAAGGTCTCACCAAATTGCCCAGGCTGGTCTCGAACCCCTGGGCTCAGGCAATCCTCTTTCCTCGGCCTCCCAAAGTGCTGGGATTGCAGGCTGGAGCCACTGTGCCCGGCGAAGGGTGGTTTCTAAGAACAATGGCTAGGGGAATTTGGAAGATGGAAACACTGGAAAAGCCAAAAGTTATTTCCTGTGTTTTTATTCTGACTTCTCTCCAGCAAGAGGAAAATGTTTCACCGGGCATTGTGACAACTGGTAATTCTTTTTGGCTTCTCGGTGTTTCACTAAGTCTCCTTTGCTCCCTGAGTGTGTGGTTCCAGCAGACTCCAAGGGAAGAAGGTTGTGCCCTAATGGCCAACCGTCAGGTGTACCCAGCTAAAATGGTATTTGCATAGGCTGATGTTCACTCTCGGAGTGCCTGTAGTCCCAGGTTCTCGGGAGGCCGAGGTGGAAGGATTGCCCAAGCCCAGGAGGTCAAGGCTGCAGTGAGCCATGATTGTGCCACTGCACTCCAGTAGGGTGACAGAATGAGACTATCCACTCAAAGAAAAGCAACACAATTTCAGTATGGCAAAATCATAAGCTTACGGCATAGGTTGCTATAGTATTTTTGTTTTCACTTTCATTATTTTTAAATTAGTTTTTTAAAATTTAAAAGTAACACATGATGCTGCTGGCTTTTACTACAGGTTAATGTGATTCTGCTGTATAAACTACAGGCAGTTATTGACAAAGAAACTTTGTTCAGTTATTAATTTGCATCACATAGAAATAATTTTTATATCTGACTAGAGATTTGTAGCCCTAATAGAGAATAAATACAATCTTTCTTTAGAGTCTATTTGTTATCATAGTTTTAAATCAAGCAGGTACATTCATTTAAATTAGATTAAAGTTGCTTTTAAGCTTAATTATCAGAGAATTAAGCTTAAAATTATCAGAGAAATTTCACAAACAATCAGCTCTCTGAAGTAAGATCATTTATAAGCAAGACAGTCAGAAGAAATCTAGTCAATGGCAACTTTTTTTCTGAGGTGGAGTCTCACTCTGCTACCCAGCTGGAGAGCAGTGGCACGCTCACGGACACCGCAGCCTCGACCTGCTGGGCTCAGGTGATCCTTCTGCCTCAGCCTTCCAAGTAGCTGGAACTACAGGCATGTGCCACCATGCCTGGCTAATTTTTCTTGATTTATTGTAGAGATGAAGTCTCACCAAGTTGATCAGATTGGTCTCGAACCCCTGGGGACAAAATTTTTAAGCACAGGACAGCAAGGAAGCCTTTTAGCTTATATTTATACTGCCACCTAGTGGCGAGGTCATTTCTTTTAAAATCATACTTAACTTTTTTCATTATAAAACCAAGAATTAGTATAGAGAAAAATGTTTAGCAGGAAAAATAAGAAAGAGAAAAATAGAACCATTCTTAGCCCCATCCCTTTAATCCACCTGCTATTGGTGTTTTCTAGTTTTTCAAATATTTTAACATACAAAAGCATTCACAAACACAGAATGATGCTCACATACAGAGTCTTTATGCCTGAAAACCATGGTTTATATCAGCTCGAATTATCCATGTCTTGCTTAATGTACTCAGAAAACCTCACGATATTTTCATTATTTTTTCAGTGTCTGCAGTGTTAGGGATACAATGGGTTGTCCCTGCAACAGACTATTCAATGATGCTGATTACTCTCACGGGACATACTTGAATATACTCAAAAAACCCAAATCATCTTTAATTTGGGAAGAATTTTTACGTGATTCAGACACACTGACATTGAACTTTAGAATTAGTCTTACAGAAAACAATATGTCTATAGGGAACTTAGGGTGGTTTCGAACAAGAAATGTAGTTTCTTATTCTTGGCCAAAACTTAAAGCATAATAAAAGCACATTCTCTAGCCCACCGAAATACCAGGCTAAATTAATCCACTCTTCTCAAAAAGACCTGGTTTTGGTAATAATGTATTCCATCTGTTTCTTAAGGCCGCCAAGTCATCTCCTCAGCCCTTCTCTCTGCAGTTACCATGGGACAAAGTATGCTTGTTACTCTGTTTAAGCGATCATTTCATGAGTATTCATTATGCTGAAGGTAACATACTCGACTCTACATGCTTTCCATCATGTAATCCTCGCCACAAGCCAGGCATGTGGAAAACGCTCTTGTCCTCATTATGTGGATGAGGAAACAAAACGTAGAAAGGTTGAGTAACTTGCTCAAAGTCACCTAGATGGAGGCTGAAGGGTGGAAACTCCCACCCAGTCCCGGCCCGCAGTCTGTGCTGGTCACGGGCCCCATCAGTCAGTCACTTTACTTCCACAGCTGACGGCTCAGCGTGGGGCAGTGCAGGCAGGCCTACGAGAGGCCTTTCCCATGATGACACCTGGCATTGCTTCTCTGGGGGCTGCTCTCACAGGACTCCAGAGCCCACCATAGGGGACTGTGATAGGGCTGACCCATTAGCACAGATTCTTGGAATCTTCCAACCTAGAGTTATTTTATTCTTAAAACCAACTATTTTTGAGCTAGGTGTGATTGCTCCTGCCTAGAATCCCAGCTGTTTGGGAGGTTGAGCGGTATTATTCGGCCAAAGTGTATAGACAGCTATACCTTTGATTACTTGAGGCCAAGAGTTCAAGACCAGCCTGAGCAAAGTAGTGAGACCCCATTTCTAGGAAAAGAAAAAAAACGGTTGGGTATAGTGGCACATGCTTGCAGTCTCAGCTACTTGGGAGGATCCCTTGAACCTAGGAGTTCAAGGCTGCGGTGAGCTATGATCATGCCATGGCACTCCAGCCTGGGTGACAGAGCAAAACCCCATCTCTAAAAACAAAAACAAACAACTATTTTCCTTGATTATACATGCAATACCTGCTAATTATGGCGTGCTTAAAAAGTCTAGAAGAGTATAGAGAAGAAAATACGATTTTTTAAAGTCAGGACCTCACTGTCGCCCAGGCTGGAGTGCAGTGGCACCATCAAGACTCCCTGCAGCCTCAACATCCCAGGCTAAAAGCGATCTTCCTGCCTCAGTCTTCTGAGTAACTGAGACTACAGGCATGCACCACCACATCTGGCTGGTTTTTTCTTTTTCTTTTTTTTTTGTAAAGATGAGGTCTCACTATATTGCCCAGACTAGTCTCTAACTCCTGGGTCCAAGTGATCCTCCCACCTTGGTTTCCTGAAGTGTTGGGATTACAGGTGTGAGCCACCATGTCCAGCCAAAAAAAAAAAAACAAAAACAATTATTTGTTTATAAACTAAAAACTCATTTTTCAGTACATGTGAACAGACTTTTGTGTATCTGTACCCTGGTAGAAATCACACTCTTTAATAAATGTGTTGTCTTTTTCATTCGATATTACATAATGAACACTTCCCAATTTCATTACCATCGTTCAAAACACAACCATGGCCAGGTGCGGTGGCTCAAGCTTGTCATCCCAGCACTTTGGGAGATCAAGGCGAGAGGATTGCCTGAGACCAGAGGTTCGAGACCAGCCTGGGCAACTTGGTGAGACCTCATCTCTACAACAAATCAAAAAAATTGGCCGGGTGGGGTGGCTCACGCCTGTAGTTCCAGCTACTTGGAAGGTTGAGGTGGAAGGATTGCCTGAGCCCAGCAGGCTGAGGCTGCGGTGACTGGGAGCATGCCATTGCACTCCAGCCTGGGCGACAGAGTGAGACTCTGACTCCAAAAAAAATTTAATAAAAAAGCATAACCATACTATGGCTACTTAATATTTCATCCTGTTTTACCATATTTATTCAATCATATCCCTGTTGAGAAACTGTACAACTTGGTGGTGGCAAACACCAACAACAGTGGACTCAAACAAAACCCAGCCCAAGTGCTGGCTCCACCTCTGGAGTGACATGGCCCTAGGCAAATCGCTTCACCTCTTTCCGACTCCACTTCATTTGTAAAATTAGATAATGGTAGTGCTTTGCTCATGAAACTTGATGAGAGGGTCCATATCAAGCACTTAGTGTTATGTTTTACACAAAAAAACCTTAATAGGCATTAATTATTCTTACTATTTTATGATGTGCTTTTGGATAAATATCGTATGTAAACGTCCTTTCCGCATCTCTGATTAACTCTTAAGACTAGATTTCTACAAGCAAGTGGTATTATTCGGTCAAAGGGTATAGACATCTCTACGGTTTCCTTATTTACTTTTGCTTTTGCCAATCTTGGTGTCAAGGTCACACTAGACAAGGCCTACATCATGAGGCTTTGATCAGAGCTGATACGTGGAACTTTCTGGTTCTTTCTTTCTTCTTGGTTTCCTTCTTTCTTTTTCTGAGTCAGAGTCTCACTCTGACACCCAGGCTGGAGTGCAGTGGCACAATCACGGCTCACTGCAGCCTCAACCTCCTGGCCTCACGCAATCCTCCCACATTGGTCTCTTGAGTAGCTGGGATTGCAGGCACATGCCATCCTCCCCTGTTAAGTTTTTCAAGTTTTTGTAGAGATGAGGTCTCACTATGTCGCCCAGGCTGGGACTAGTCCTTTCTTTCAGAAGGTTCTAGATAGTCAAGAAAGAGCTAGAATATTCAAGATTCACTATGTATATATTATTTATTATTATCATTTTTTTTTAGTTAGAGTCTCACTACATTGCCCAAGACTGGAGTGCAGTAGCATGCTCATGGCCACCCAGTGTTGATCTGCTGGACTCAGGCGATTCTTCCACCTCAGCCTTCCAAGTAGTCAGAACTACAGGCACGCGCTGCCATGCCTGGCTAATTTTTGTTTGTTTGTTATAGAGACGAGGTCTAGACAAGTTGCCCAGGCTGATCTCAAACACGTGGGCTCAGGCAATCCTCTCGCCTCGGCCCCCCAAAGTGCTGGGATTATAGGTTTGAGCCACTGCGCCCTGCCTACTTTTTTTATTATTACAATTTTTTTCCTCTCTTTTATTTTTTCTAAAACACAAATATCTCCCTTTGGTTTCTCTCCTTCTAACCTTCTTCTAATAATTCAGCTGTTTCACAGCATTTAAGCACTATCTCCCCAGGCAAGGCCAATCTAGCTCTGTGGTTGGAATTCAATATTATGGGACCAAGGGCAAAGATCTGACCATGGCCCATGTCAATTAGCAAGATAAGGACAATGGCCACATATATAAAATAAACCTCAGAAGCCCAGGGCAGAGAAAAACTATGTGTCAGAATACCTTGAAAAACAAGTCAAGCAATGAATCATTTATGAATTAGTTGACGGATTTGTGTCATCAGGGTATAATAAGGACAGCAAGGTGCACACAGACACATTCAAGGGATGACTTCTTTCCTACATTCCTAGACTGCAAGCGGTCGGTGCTAGGGAGAAGAAGGTAAGAAACTTACATATGGCAACTAGGTCGCTCAAGAGAAAGAATAAGGGGAGGAAAAGGCAGAAGCAGCAGTCACTCGGGAAGTCTTCCCACGTGACACAAACCACCCAGAGACGAAGGTCTGACCTCAAAGTGCCGCAAAGCTCTACATGCAGGACTGGGAAGCTCCCCAGTTGCCCTGTGGCCAAAGACTTTCCCAAAGCGTGACCTTGCTCGCAGGCCCAGCATGTCCCTGAGTCTGAGTACGTGGGCATCTGCCGTGTTTGTGTTGTCCGGAATGAGGACACACTTCTCCATGGCACCTTAGGAAGGTAAGAGGCAGGGTGGGCCACAAGCTAGGGGATCAGATGCCCTGTCCTCCCATCAGATGCCCTGTCCTCTGACTCTCAGACTTTGAATGTGGACAGGGTGACATGTAGCTGCAGGAAGCCACGTAGAACCCATGTGGGTACAGTCGCTGTCACCAGAGTCTAGGGAGAGCAGCACCCGTGGAAGAGGAGACAGGGCATTGGAGGTTAAACTGATCACCAATGCCAGTGGTTTAATCAATCTTGCCTATGTAATGAAGCCTCCATAAGAATCCCAAAGGACTGGGTTCTGGGAGCTGCCCGATAGCTGAACACATGGCAGTTCCTGGAGGGTGGCACGCCCAGGAAGGCACGTAAACTTGTGCGCTTTCACACACCCCTGGCCCTATGCCTCTCGTCCATCTGGGTGTTCATCTGCACCCTTTGCAACAACACCCTTATGTCTTATCCTTTGACAACAACCACCACTTACCAACAAACGTAAGCTAAGTGTTTTCCTGGGTTCTGTGACCTGTCCTAACAAATTGATTGAACCCAAACAAGGGGTCTTGGAAACCCCAATTTATAGCTGATTGCACAGAAATATAGGTGACAACTTGAGATTAGCATCTTAAGTAGGGGGCAGTCTTGAGGGGCCAAGCTCTCACCCTGTGGGATGGGATCCGACCCTACCTCCAGCTGATGTTCCACCAGAATCCACCAGAGAACCAGTTGCTGCTGGGGAAAAATTCCCAGACCCCACTGAAGTGATATGTGTTTTGAAAGTACTAAACTGAGTTTGTTCGTTCTACTCAGTTACCTTAGAAGACAAAAGGGACCTGAGAGGGAGTTGTGATCCCAGATTACATGGGTGAAGTCAGTCAGATCACAAGGGTTCTTAGAAGAAGAAGGCAGGAGGATGGAAGTCAGAGGAAGAGACCAAAGATGCTAAGCTTTGCCGATGGAGGATGGAGCCATGAGCCAAGAAATGCATGCAGCCTCCAGAATCAGAAAGGGGCCCGTAGACTCCAGAAAGACATGACCCCATGGAACCCTTGATTTCAGTGCAGCAATACTGATTTTTGACTTCTCACCTCCAGAACTGTAAGGTAATAAATCTTTGTTGTTTTAAGTTATCAAGTTTGTGATAATTTGTTATAGCAGCAATAGGAAACTAATACAGGAGTTTATTACTTTTTCATGAAAAAGTCATAATTTTTACTCTCTATTAATGGATTGTGGAATTCTTCTGAGTTGTTGTCTATTCTTTAAAAACTTAGTGGTTTACTGGGGGCAGGAGCTGAAGAAGATTAAATAAACCTGAAAGAAAAGTCTAAAGTGACTAGTATAGCAAGGCACACTGTGTGTGTCTGTTTAACACAGGTTAGTAACCAAGAGTCAATAAATTTATAATCCATCTCTAGATGGATGAATCATAACTCTCTAATTACAAGTAACAGCATTTTTGAAAAATACTTTCTGCATGTCACCATCCAATTTGCTTTACATTTAATATTACTTATATTTAGTTCCATCGACATAATATTTGTTTTTTCCCTTTTAGTCAGTGAAAGTCCTGAAAAATTCTTGAGAGTCTTCAAGGAGGCACTGGTCATGCAACAACCAGTACCGTCTTGTGAGAACAAAGTAACACGCTGTTTAATGTCTTGCTCATACTTGCCTTCCTCTGGAACATTGTCCAAAAAAGAATAATACGGTTTCTCTGGTAAACTTTTCTACGGCAAGTAGCTATTCAGACAAGTTAGTTAGTCATCATGGAAGGTGACTGCCCTTCCCTCAGGCCTCTAACTTGTCATTAAAGGGATTTTCTTCATTAAAAAGGGATCCATATTATGGTGCAAAATTGAAAAAGACTCCTGACTTTTCTGTTTCACCCTCTCTGTTTCACCTTTTTTACGTCGCTGGTAGAACATTTAGAGAACTGGCTTGCACATTTCAGTGCAGATTTTATTGTTTGATTTTGGTTTTTGGTTTTTTGAATTGAGGTCTCACTCTGTGGCCCAGGGTGCAGTATGGTGGTGTGATCACAGCTCACTGTAGCCTCGACCTCCTGGGCTCAGGTGAGCTTCACTCCTCAGCCTCCTGAATAGTTGAGACTACAGGCACATGCCACCACACCTGGCTAACTCTTTGATTTTTTGTAGAAACGAGGACTCACTTTGTTGTCCAGGTTGGTCTTAAACTCCCGGGCTCAAGTAATCCTTCTGCCTTGGCCTCCCAAAGTGCTGGGTTTACACTCATGAGCCACCACACCTGGCCTCAGTGTTGGTTTTCTACACTGGCAAATTAATCTTCCCCTCTTTGGGGCTCTTTCTGCACTGTGGAAAGAGCCCAGGACTGCAGTGGCTGTCAAGGTTGGCAGGTTAGAGGCTCCAGCCTCAGCTGGATCCCTCAGCGGTTCTCAGGGTCTCAGATGAAGCATCCAGAAGCGGGACAAGGTCTAGGCGCAGGAGAGCCGTGTGTGATGTGATGGTTGACTGGGGCAACAGTCCGCATCCTGTGTTTCTGTATGAAGTAGTGACTCACGAGAAAGAGGAAGCAGGGAGGTGACCAGATAGTCCTGGAGATAACGGTCTGAGGTTCTCACATGCCCACCCTCTTCTGCCCCCAAACTATGGTGGCTAAGGTGCTGGTTTGACTGTCAGGTCTCCCCGACTGTCTCTACACTTCCCCTCTCCCCACTTCAAGGGTGTGTCTGACCAGAGAGTGAGTGGTTCTCACACTTCACTGTAGAGGCACCGCTCGGCAAGAGGTGCAGGAGCTGGCATTTTAAGGACATGCCTAAGCTTTTCTATGTGGATGGTCCACAGACCTGACTCTGAGAAACAGTGCTTTCTCGATAGAGGAGGACCAGCCAGAAAAGCACATTAAGAATTCCTGTGCCAGTCCTGCTTGGTCAGGGCCAGCTTTTCCACCGAGACTTTGTCCCCATCTGCGACAACTCCTTCCTTCCCTAGCCCATCTTGGGCCCTTGGAGTTCCATATTCGTTCTCATCGCCTTAACCCAAACCTACTTCCACATCTTGCATTCATGCCAAAGCAGAAATAGTTGATAGCAGGTTTTTCATTTTCTCATGTGTTTGCATTTTCATAAGAAACACTACATTAAAAATGAAGTTCTCGGCTGGACGTGGTGGCTCAAGCCTATAATCCCAGCACTCTGGAAGGATGAGACAAGAGGATTGATTGCCTGAGCCCGTGGGTTCAAGACCAGACTGGGCAACTTGGTGAGACCTCATCTCTACAATAAATTAAAAAATTAGCTGGGTGGGTGGTAGTGCGAGCCTGTAGTTCCGGCTACTTGGAAGGCTGAGGCGGAAGGTTCACCTGAGCCAGCAGGTAGAGGCTGCAGTGGCTGGGAGCATGCCGCTGCACGCCAGACTGGGTGACAGAGTGAGACTCCAACTCAAAAAAAAAAAAAAAAAAAGAAGCTCTCTAAAATTATCTGGGCATGGTGGTACCCTGTAGTCCCAGCTCCTCGGGGGGCTGAGGCAGGAGGTTTGCTTGAGCACAGGAATTCAAAGCTGCAGTGAGCTATGATTGTGCCACTGCATTTGAGCCTGGGCAAGAGAGTGATACCCTGTCTCAACAAAAAAAACAAAAAAGAAAGAAAAAGAAGCTCTGTTGGCATCGTTCTATTATTAGCTAGTGTGTGGAAGATGTGGTTAGGAGGGTCTGACTCGCACATGTCTCGGGAAGGCGACCAGCAGAGCTGAAAACACATCCATACTGGAATCCCACAGGCTGAGTGAGGCCTTGGCTCACCGTTGATCAGCCTTGTCATATTTGGCAAGCCTACTTGGGCCTCAACACCTCCATCTGTGCAACGGGGACTAATAATTATACTCCTTTTATAGAGCTGCAGTGATGGAGGACAATTCATATGTAAAATGCCGAGACAGTGCCCAGCACCTAGCAAGCATCCAGCAAATGTTAGCTATTAGTGTCTATTATCCCGAAGGCACCCTAGGATTCAGTCGCTCAACTGGCCTCTTGAATCATACCAGGATAGTATGAATAAAACTTGTCTCTAGCCCGGAGAAACTGCCCCTGTGTGCTGGCTAAAGCCTCACACAGGCTTTATATTATATTATATTCTGGGGGACTAATTTTCTTTTTTAGTAAAAGGCCTTGTTTTTTCCACTAAATTCTAAATACTCTATGGAAGGAAAGTTAATATCTTAAATTTTTTTTTCTTAATTCTTCTTATCCATTCATTTATTGACAGGCAGTTAGATTGTTACCCTATCTGTGTATTGTAAATAAGGCTGCTATAGACATTGAGTGCAGGTATCTTTCTTGAGGCACTGATTTCATTTTCTTTGCCTATTCAACCAGAAGTGGGATTGCTGGGCCATAACATTTCTACTTTTAATACTTTGGGGAATCTCAATACTGTGCTCCCAATGGCTGTGCCAACTTACATCCTCATTAATTTTTATTTTACTTTATTTTGAGTTGGGGCCTCACTCTGTCACCCAGGCTGGAGTGCAGTGGCATGATCAAGGCTCCCTGCAGCCTCAACCTTCTGAGCTCAAGCAATCATTCCGCTTCAGCCTCCCGCGTAACTGGGACTACAGGCATGCACCACCACGCCTAGCTAACTATTTGTTCTTTTTTGTAGAGATGAGGGTTTCACTGTGTTGCCCAAGTTGGTCTCAAACTCCTGGCCTCAAGCAATTCTCATGCTTCAGCCTCCCAAAATGCTGGGGTTACAGGTGTGAGCCATTGCACCCAACCAGAATTTTTTTTTCTCAAGAGATACGATCTCACTCTGTCGCCCAGCCTGGAGTGTGTTGGTTATTTACAAGAGTAATCATAGCTCACTGCTGCCCCAAACTCCTGGGCTCAAGCAGTTCTCCTACCTCAGCCTCTAGAGTAGCTATGACCACAGGCACACACCATCTTGCTCAGCTAATTACTTTATTTTGTTTTTGTTTTTTTTTGGTAGAGATGGGGGTCTCACTATGTTGCCCAGAATGGTTTCGAACCCCTGGTTTCAAGAGATCCTCCTGTCTTGGCCTCCCAAAGTACTGGGATTTACAGGCATGAGCCATTGTGCCCAGCCAGTACTTTTTAAAAAGCAATCAATATTAAAGATTTGCTGAAAAGCAGTTTGGCAACAAGCTTAAAATTTGTTTAACTTTTGATGCAATCATTTCTTAGATCTAAAGAAATATGAAGCACTTAAACACACAGCCATGCAAAGAAGTTTATTGATAATGTATAAAATAGAAATAATCTAGATATTGCTTAAATAGGAAAATGATTAAATAAATTATAATACATTTATAGACTAGAATACTGTGCAGTCATTAAATAAGTTTTACAAAATTCAACAAGGGCTGGGGGCAGTAACTCAGCCTGTCATCCTAGCACTTTGGGAGGCCAAGGCAAGAGGATGGCCTGAGTATGGAGGTTCAAGACCAGCCTGGGCAACTTGGTGAAACCTCGTCTCTACAAAAACTAGCTGGGCGTGGTGGCACATGCCTGTAGTTCCAGTTACTTGGCAGGCTGAGGCAGAAGGATCACCTCAGCCCAGAAAGTCGAGGCTGTGGTGGCCGAGAGGGTGCCACTGTCCTCCAGCCTGGGCGACAAGAGTGAGACTCCAATTAAAAAAAAAAAAAATTCAACAAAGTAGATTAAGTAATAAAATAAGGATGTAACAAAATATATACCACAGCACCAATTATTTTATAAAATGTGCGGCTGGGCGTAGTGGCTCATGCCTATAATCCCAGCACTTTGGGAGGCAGAGGTGAGAGGATTGCCTGAGCCCACGGGTTCAAGACCAGCCTGGGCAACTTGGTGAGACCTCATTTCTACAATAAATCAAGAAAAATTAACCAGGCACAGTGGCTTGCACCTGTAGTTCCAGCTACTTGGAAGGCTGAAGCTGAAAGATTGCCTGAGCCCAGCAGGTCGAAACTGCAGTAGTCGTGAGTGTGCCACTGCACCCAGCCTGGGTGACAGAGTGAGATTCCTATCCAAAAAAAAAGTGCATAGGACAAAAACTAATATTAACTTTATTAAAATGTAAATAGCAGGTACTTCTAAGTTGTGTACTATAATAAACTTACATTGCTTTTACAGACAGAAAAAAAAGATACATTTTCACAAAGATTTAATGTTAGTACTTCTCTAATGCACCTGTACTTTTTCTTTTTTTTTTTGAGTTGAGGTCTCACTCCACCACCCAGGCTGAAGTGCAGTGGCATGCTCATGGCCTCCCCAGTATCGATCTGCTGGGCTCCGGAGTTCCTTCTGCCTTGGCCTTTCAAGTAGCTGGAACTACAGGCCCGCATTACCATGCCCATCTAAATTTATTTTATTTTTTTATTGTAGAGATGAGATCTCACCAAGTTGCCCAGGCTGGCCTCGAACCTGCTTGCTCAGGCAATCCACTCACCTCGGTTTCCCAAAGTTCTGGGATTACAGGCTGGGCCACCAAGCCAGACCAACTGTTTTTAATTGAATGTGTCTTAGGAGAAATTTGCACCAAGAGAATGGTCTATGAGCCCTCTCAGCTAACATGTTAAACTTGGATAAATGCAAATATTCAGGGATATCTCATTTTAACTAGTATTTTTGTCCCTTAAGTGATTCTTCACATTAGGAAACGAATTTTAAAGTTAAACAATTAGGGCCATTGCCTTGCTAGACTCTGGTGTAGGCAAGTGCTCTTTGAGCTATGGCTTTGGCCCTCTCTTCCACCTAGGAGAGGTAAATCTTCTCTCTCTCTCTTTCTCTAATTTATTTAAAGTAAACTATATCTTCTAATCTAAAAAATTTAACAATTAATAAAGTTAAACGATTACAGAGTAGGGGTAGCTGTGGTGTTCCTTTTCCATTCTACCTGAGGTTTAAGATCTTTAAAGAAGAACATTTGTGGTCTTTTATTCAACCTGGAGAATACTTAAGCAAGCTGCTCTTCTGCTTGGATGTAGTAGGTTAGCAAATGACATTGAGGAGATTGGCGAGGGGCTGTGGGGAAAATGCACAGTATTTTGAGCAAGAAAATGTATGATCTCAGTGATCAGATTCAAGTACGCAATTTTGAAAAAAAAGAAAACTTACAACCTAGTTGAGTGTTGTTACCCACTGGCAATGTACTGTTTAGCAAGGTGTGCTTCAGTTTCCACATTTGTAAAATGGTGTAGTTACAATCAACTGTGGTTGATGTCAAAACCAAACAAGCTTATGAATAGCAGTACCTGGTAAATGGTAAGTAAATGTTAGTTAACAGTTTGAATAATCTTTCTAGGCAAATCTGGGTTTCATCAAAAAATAATTGGGTTATCAACTAAATTATTACTATTATAAAATGGCAACTGAAGTCCTAAGAATTGTTAACAGTAGCAACTTAACACAGAATACCTTAAATTAAAAACTAACTTAAGAAATAGAACTGGGGCTGAGTATTGAAAATGATTCCCTAATGAAGCATTTCTAAGACATGGGCGTTGTGGAGTGCGAAAGAGTTTTTCCGCTAGTTGGCTCTCTGTGCCCTCTGCTTACCTGGCAGCCGTCAATATCAACAATGCACGTCACAGTGCTTGGGAACACAGAACACAAGTCCAAGATACTATAATAGTGATGTTAACGATACTGTGATTATAATTAAGTCCTTCTGTTTATTTTTTATAAAATGCTACTTTTTTTAGAGATGGGGTTTCACTATGTTGCCCAGGCTGGTCTCAAACTCGAGCAATCTTCCTGCCTTGACCTCCGAAATTGCTGAGATTACAGGCACGAACCACCATGCCTGAACAAGCCCTTCAGTTTTGGGGGGAAAAAAACCTTCAATCTAGTGTATAAGCTACCTATGGTAGAGAGACATCTTCAGATTAATGGGGGCCATTATGGAGTATTATGATAATTACAATAGATCCATTTATCATTTGCTTACAATTGAAGCCTGTTTGGCTTAGAAGTCTATTTGGCTAAGAATGGCATGAGTAAATCGATATAAAATTGAACTAATAACATTAGAAGTAGGAAAACATCTAAAGATAAATGATAGATCGGCTAAGTCATTGCCAAATAGAGAATTAATTAATCCTGTGTGAAAGAGTTTTAACTCCTTCTGTTTGCTTTGCATATAGTAGGTAATATTTATTGATACTATTTGATTTGTGTCTCTTTTAGAATATATTTTATCAGAGTGGTCTGAAGAATTTAATGTAACTCTTTATAATATTTTTCAAGACTGTTATATGCCTCACAGTCACCCAGGGTGTTTGTAAGAAATGCTGACCCAGGAGCCTTCCATCTTCACTGTCCATGGACTCAGGCCCTCTGGGAGCCTGAGCATGCGTCTTGAACAAACGTCCCTAGGAGGTTTTTATGTTTGAAATCCCAGAAATGTCTGACAACCGTTACACAAATTGTAGTCAACCTTAACAAAACCAAAGCAAAATAACATTGTAAATGTGACCACCTGCCCTAGAATGGTTTTATCAGTTTTGGTAGACGTCAAGGAGAAATAACATATATACGGAGGAAAGAGACTGCAATAAGGAGAAAAGCCTAAAAGAATAAAATACATAAATACACTCACCTGTTTCTGCTGTTTTATGATAAAAGGGTGAGCTCCAGGACTGCCAGTACCTTTTACCTGTTTCTTGACACCTCACTTGAAATATATACTTCATGTTGGGCTCTAAGTGAAATTCTGATTGCTGCACATAGGTAAAGTTGGTGTGGAATTCTTTAACCTAGAATGGGAGAATCACAATAAAATGTGGTGTGCTTTTAAAACAAATAACAATTCCATTAGCAGAAATGTATGGCACACCTATGGTGTTCCAGGTATTCTTCTAAACCTTGGGTAAACAAAGAGGAATGAAGAACTTTGCGGGAAACATTCCCACACAGAATCAAACACTGCCTTGAACACTAAAAGTGATAATACTGCTTTATGTTTGACAAAAGTCCAAAATGTAATGTATTCTTAATTTTAGAAAATATTATTTTAATGGGTTGAGGAAACAGGGGACCTGATTGCAATTGTTTGAAATCCTCCCTACTCTGCAGTTGCTTATTTATTTATCTATTTATTCCATTTTTAGTGGGGTCTCACTCTGTCCCAGGATCACGGCCCACTGCAGGCTTGACCTCCTGGGCTCAGGCGATCCTTCTGCCTCTGTTAGGGATAATCCCAAAGTGCTAGGATTCC
Source organism: Carlito syrichta (assembly GCF_000164805.1). Taxonomy (NCBI): domain Eukaryota; kingdom Metazoa; phylum Chordata; class Mammalia; order Primates; family Tarsiidae; genus Carlito; species Carlito syrichta. The sequence continues at coordinate 314,638 of NW_007022846.1, forward strand.
AGGCATGAGGCATTGTGCCGGTCCATGGTTGCATATTTAGAGCAATGATTCTTCCCAAATAATGGAATAATTCACTTGCTAATGATGACTTTTAGAGGAAGAATTATTCACATAAGCTAAGCTCTTAAATTGTCCTTATTGCAAGTTTTTGAATATTCTACAAGACCGAATAGTATATATGTGTGTTTATGACAGAGGACCCTCCCGAAAAAAGGCACTTGTTAATTAAAAATGCTGTATTTATTCTTACATGTTTAAACTTTGGTCACCTTCCAAGTGTTCTTAATTTGATGCAATACACCTATTCAGATGCTTTTTCCACCACTCAACACAGTTTATGAACATGTCCATTTTGATGCCTTTTCCAATTGGCAAAACTGTTTCCCTTTGAGGACTTTTTTCATTGAGGGAAACAAAAAACTCACTAAGGTCAAGATCAGGAGACTGGGGAAGGTAAGGCACGGGGGTCATGTCATTTTTGGTCAAAAATTGCTGAACACTCAGTGGATGTGGCAGGTGCACTCATAAATTACCCATCATGAAATGGGCAAACACATTGAAAGAATCTCAAAGAAAAACATTCATTGAAGCTGAACTCAGCCTCTCACAACAACACGGGGTGGTCCACTGATGCCAAGGGGTTCCTAGAACACATACCTAGCGGGGAAGCCTGTGCGACAAGGAGCCTGCCCTCCAAATGATCATTCCAATTTTGAGGGGGTCCCCCTTCATATGTGAGAAAAAATAAATAAATATGAAAGAATGCTGAACCAGAAAATCCAACAGAAGATAAGAAAGAAAATAGGTGAGGAATAAACAGACAAGTGTTTTTCCAGGGCGCTGCAACCTGCCATCAAACATAGCGAAAAATGAGCCCCAAACAAGCTGGCTCAGTTGGCAGAAAGAAACCAAGACACTTGTACATCTTCCATATGTTCTAGCAAGTGATTTATTGAAGAAAGCAAAGTATGATTGAAAGGCAGACATAAAACAAATTTAGGCAACAACTGGGTGAAAGCAGTCACCAGGTGCTCATGAAAGAGAAAGTTAGAATGATCAAGATTAAAAAAAAAAAAAGAACAAGCTATCCACCTCATCCAGGGATTTTCTGTTAAAACCCAATCTTAACATAAATCTTGAAGCTTGCAATGCATTGAAAATGTAAAATTCATGAAAATATTTGGGGGATGTCACGCTCCCTGAAAGATGTCATCCAGTTTCCACAAGCCTTGTCTCTACTCATGACTTTCGGAATGTTCTGCTATGTGACTATGACTGTGGCAACCAGTGTCTCCTGGGATCAGGGAGAGATTTTACTTATTGTGCCAAAGATTTGACTTTCAAATGCACTCTGCTTCATATTAGTTTCTCTTGTAGGGAAGTTATGATGCTCCAAAATATCTCTTACCCTTGAGTTTATAGATAAGTTCCCTCGAAGGCAAGAAATACCCTAAAGAACAGCTAGAATTCTAAAACAGAAAGAAGAATATTGTGAACTGCTAACAGGTGTTTATACCATGAGGCAAAACAGGTGACTGCTTAGGGCCGTGCAAGTATAAGCTGACACTTCCAGATGATACCATCAGTGGCTGAAGTGAATACCGAGAGAGCTAGAATTAACTGAGTGCCTATGTAAAGAATATCATTTCAAGTGTGCTGGAAATATAACCTTGCCTTTTAAAAAAATAACAGTTAATTTCTACTTAGAGTTTCAATTCTGAAGGTTGGGGGGAGGGCATTAAAACAGAATTTCCATCAGCCAGAGAGATTGCTTTTCTTAGTAAATCTAAGTTCCTGTTGCCTGAGCCAAGGAGGTCGAGGCTGTGGTGAGCCGATTGTGCCACTGCACTCCAGCCTGGGCGACAAAGTGAGACCACAACTGAAAACAAAAACAAAACAAGAAGTTCCTGAGGGCATCCTTGGGTGGAGGGAATAAGAAGCTCCAAACTATCCAGAGAGTTCTGCAATCCCCACCTCCCCCGACAATCAGGTTGGGACGTGGCCTAGGTTGAGAGGGTCCCCCACGGTAACCCACCGGTGTCTAAATTCTTTTGGTTTCTCCCTTCACTCCTACCCTTCAATCTTCCCCCGTCTCTCTGTCCAAGTTATTTTTATCTGGTGTTTGGTGAGGAGAGAAGCGAGATGTTGATTGGAAACTTATTTGTGACTAATCACACGGTCTTCCAAGTTTCCTGTCTTGTATTAACCTCCATGCTTCTGAAATGCAAAAGCCAAAGATCTGGTTCTTTGATATCTGCATACTGTTCAATCAGCCCTTCTGGGAAAAAAACAACTTGGTTTTGTGTAGCCTAAGCTAAGAAAGGTTTTTACATTTTTAAATGGTTGAAAGAAAGCTTTTAAAAAGAATATTTCATGGTGCCCAGAAATTACGTGAAATTCAAATTTCAGCGTCCAAAAATAAAATCATATTGGAACACAGCTACGCCCATTCATTTGCATATGGTCTATGGCTGTTATCATGCTGCAGACACAGAGTTGAGTAGTTGAGACTGAAACCCTACGTTCTGCAAAGCCTAAAATGTTTACCATTTGGCCCTGGAATGAAACGTTTGCCTAGACCCTGGTCTAGCTTAATTAGAGAAATGAATCACCATCAATCCATTTACTTGAACTTGCCGCTGAGACTTTCTCTTATACTGTCACTGAGGTTGGACACCATTATGGACAAATAATAACAATAGCTAATGTTTCAAATATTGTTTGTGTAGACTAGATATTATAAAAATCAGTGGAGATTTAAAAAATATTATTATTATTATTATTGCTATTATTATTATTTTGAGTTGGAGTCTAACCCCGTCACCCAGGCTGGAGTGCAGGAGCACACTCACGGCCACCGCAGCCTCAACCTGCTGGGCCCCGGCGATCCTTCCACCTCAGCCTTCCAAGGAGCCGGAACTACAGGTGTGCCCTGCCACACCCGGCTAATTTTTGATTTTTTTGTAGAGACAAGGTCTTGCCAAGTTGCCCAGGCTGGTCTTGAACTCGCAGGCTCAGGCAATCCACTTGGCTCGGCCTCCCAAAGTGCTGGGATGGCAGGTTGAGCCAACGAGCCCGGTCTCAAAAAATGATTATAGCAGAGCCCTGCTCTCCTGGAGCTCATTGTTAAAGGATGGAGAAATGGAGGTGTAAACAGGTAAGTACACCTCCATTTCAGGTGGCAAACACCCCTGAAACGGCCTGCAGAAGCAGGCCTGGGTGGCTGTTGGCCTAACTTCGGACTTGGGGTGCTGGAGACATAGTCCATGAAGACACCAACACGTAGCTACAGGTGTAGGCCTGACCCTCTCAGGAACTGGGGTTGCTCCAGGTTCTAGGCCACAGGTGGAGCTGAGACCTGGGAGTAGGTTAGAGCTGCAGTGGAGTGAGGAAAGACCAATATTTAGGCAGTTGGTGGAAGGGAGGACTTACGAAGGAAGGCAGTCAGAGATACCGCTAGAGAGCTAAAGACATTCCTGAAAAGGGAAAGCCAAGAGGAGAGACGCTTCCAAGGAGGAGGCGGTCGGCAGTGTCAAATGCCAGGACAGGATGGAGACTGCCGAGGCTTGCGGACTTCGTCTTTCGGAAAGATGGTGGTGGCCTCGCAGGAGCTGATTTCGGCAGATGCAGTGACATCCCAGGCCACCCCCTTGTCCTTCATCTGGGTCATTTACCACGTAGCTTTGCGCATCTTCCCGTTCTGATCTGGGTTTGCCCACGTGGCTGCTTTGGGACAACAGGCCGTCGGTGCCTGGGAAGCTAGAAGGAGATTGAAGGGTCCCAGAGAGACTGGGCTCAGGCGCTCCTGTCCTCTGCCAGTGCCGTAAGAAGGACACGCCAGGCTAGCCCGCTGTTCCCAGATGGAGGACTCAGATGCATGTAGGGGAGAACCTGGGCTCAGGCGGAAGAGTGAGCCAGCTGGCCTGCAAATGTATGCCCACTCCCGGCTAAGTTCAGCCTAGACCAGCCAGACCCCATGGACAGCTGGGGAGTGGCTTTGTTTACCTATATGATATCTAAAATACTCTTTGGGGATGCAGTAAGGTGACCTCTCTGCTACTATACACGTATTCCTCATGAGGGAGGTTTGCTGTGTTGTTTTCTGGTATGATGCTCCTTTGAGGTCCCAAGGCAGAGCCCACCTTATGTATGTGTGTGCACAGGTATGCACCCTTGTACCATTTCCCTCTGAGATCCCTCCCTACCTCTTTCTTTCCTCTCTCCCCCATGTTCAAAAAGAAAAGATATATATATATATATATATATATATATATATATATATATTCCTTTAATGAAGTTTTCAGGATCAAAATGGAGTCAATCGCATTAAAAACAAACAAACAAAAACAACAACGCCAGCAACAGAAAGAGACCTCTGATGAACACAGCTGGGAAGGCTGAGGAGAGGGTTCTCATGCGTGCCTGACAGCAAGACATCACAAAAGCCTGCAAGAGCTACTACCTTCACAAAGGCCATCCCGACATTACACAAAACATGCTTCTGCGAGGACGTCTGCCCAGACTGATGTCACCCTTGTTATTGACCTTTGTAGCTAAGGATAATCATCTCAGAACAAATACGTCATCCTCCTCATTTTTCCTGCAAAACCTTTGTCTTCCTTTGCTTCCCTGAAGACACACACGGTTCCCGACAGCACACAGATTCCCATCACAATGCCCTGTTCCCGAACACACATCACGTCCTTTTAGGAAACCTCTCTCTGCTGCTTATGTTGGCACCTTAGGAGGGTAGACATGCTCGGTCTCATCATCCATGTGAAATAATTGTTCTGAGACTCAGTTAGTGCTAGGAAGACAGGATTTAAATGGAGAAGAGCCCTGTCTCTCTAGGGAAGCTGCTGTCTTGATCCCAGAGTCTAGGAGAGCAGATATACAGAAGGCATGCCTTTCTGTGATTGCTAAGATGATGTCTATCACATGGAAGACAAGCTTAAACCAGACTGGAGAGCCTCCCACCATCGGGAAGCTAGTTATATTTTGTAATCCAGATTACATAGTAGCTGGCTTTTCTCTGAGATACGTATCTTCTTCCTCTCATCTCTCTCTCCTCCACCCCCTTTCTTTCTAATATAGATGGGGTCTTGCTAAGTTGCCCAGGCTGGAGTGTAGTGTCTATTCCCAGACACAATCATAGCGCACTACAGCCTCGAACTCCTGGGTTTGGGCAGTCCTCCTGCCTCAGCTTCTCAGGTAGCTGGACTATAGGTGCATGCCACCCTGCCTGGCTGAAATGTTGACTTTCATCTTGCTATCTCTGACCATTGACTAAAATCTTTACAAGTTCCAAACTGGTCTCAGCTACAGTACCGGGGAATTCACAAAGGGGCTGAGGTAAATGAGGCGAGGGCAAAATGTTTGCAATGTTCTCCACAATGCAGGCTCATCTCCAGGGACTTGGAACCATCTGGCCGTAGATAGATACGGTCACACATCACTTAACGACAGGGGTACGTGTGGAGAAATGCGCCACTAGGCAATTTTGTCTTTGTGCAAACATCATAGGGTATTCTCACACAAGCCTAGATGGTCTAGTCTCCGACACACCTAGGCTAGATGGAGTAGCTTGTTGCTCCCAGGCTACGAAACCGTGTGGTGTATGGCTGTCCTGAGTACTGTGGACAACCGCAACACAATGCTAAGTATTTGTGTGTCTAAACATAGGAAAGGTACAGGGCAGATACAGGATTATAACCTTATGGAACAACCGTGGTATAGGCTGATTGCCACTCCGGGACATCTCGGGAGGTGCATGACTGTGATCTGCAATGTTGGCCTGGCAGGGACGCAGGAAGGACTGGCCGGTCCCCTTGGATACCTCACAGTCTGTGTGCACCTTAGCTTAAGGGGCTGAGAAGTACTCTCAGTACCCTGATTTTCAGGCAGGTTCCTTACCACTACCACCCTTGCCACATGCCTTCCTTGGAGGCCAGAGAGGAACAATCCTAGCCTGCATTTACTGAACGTTGTCCCTATTCTGGGTTCTGGGCTGGCTTATTCCCATGTTACTGGTGAGAACGAAGAACAGGGAAGGTAAGCGTGCTCAAGACCGCAGAACCAGAAAGCAGCGAGGCAGGCTTCAAACTCCAGCCGGTGCTCTTGCTTGCAAGGCGTCCTGCCACCTTGAAGTCAAGACCCACCCTGCAGTGTATCTGATGGTGGCAGCCCCACCACAGAGCCCAGGAAGAGTTGTGATGCTTGGTAGCCGCCTATGCTTCTCCATCCTGACTTTCCTGGCTCCCTACAAGGAGACAAAGACAACGGACACTTCATGCATGACCCAGTGAACGTTATGCGGGATGCTGCTGGCTTGACCGGGGTCATCTGGGTTGACGTGGTAATTCACCTTTCCTCTGTGGGTGGCTGATTTCAGAGCAGCCAGGTGGAAGACATGGAACATGGTATTGGATTGACACCTGCTGTTTCCATTGTCTGAATATTCACTGGGTGCCAAATAAATGCAGGTGTAGAGTCTGCAAGGCACACGTGGTTACTGGCTTTGAAAGTTCAGGAACGTCAGGCTTGGCCCCTTTCGAATTCAACTTCCTCACTTGTGTGCTGGAGCTAATACTGCCTCCCACGAAGGACTGGTGTGAAGATTACACAAGACAACAAGTACCCTCTCAGCTCCTTCATCCACTGCTTCTGAGAAAGAGTTTTGGAAGTGAGCTCGAGTTACCTCCGAGTTACTTCCAAGTTACTTCCAAGTTACCGAGTCTCATAGTGGTGTAGGTAGCACCAGCAGGGGGGAGCAGAGAACTAGGCTCTCAACCAGAAAACAGTTTCTGAAAACGTATTCAGAGACATCGATGATATAATTCCTTTCTCTTTTCCAAACATTCCTATAGTGGATTACATCCTCCAATTAAGGGGGTTTAGTACTCTAGGGATTGTTCTATGACTGTGATGCTTACAAAGGGCTCTCGGTGTCCCATTAGAGGAAATCCCGTTAACTCAAAAGCAAGACCTGACAATTTCCTTTGGGTTGTTTTGAAATCTCCCTAAATTCCATACACGCAAAAGGAATTGGGCAGGATCTTCACTTGGCTATTGATTAATGATGTAGAATGTGGATCCCATCCAGCGGAGACCCCAACACCCATAAAGTTCACATTTGAGCAAACAAGGGTAAACAGACAAGTTGACAACAGGAACTTAATTTTTACAAGCAACCTTTAGGGTATGTCTTGAAATCAGAGTAGTCTTACCCCATCTTCTTGACTCTTCAAAAACATATTACCTTATGGCAAAATTGATATTCAGAATGATAAGTCTGAAATCGTAGAAGACTTTGGAGTCATGCTAGTCATGAGAGAAATCTAAATTATGTCTCATATATGTTTTAGTGTTAAATATATATCATTTTATTGAACTCCCTATTAACTGGTCATCCATAGCTGATCTATAACTCTTAATTAAGCAAAGCCAGAAACGATTTCTTCATTATTTGGACTTAATGGCAGTTTATTGTACTTAAAAATAATCAAATGACATTTCTTTTCAAACACACCACAATTGGAACTGTTTTCTAAGTCAGATTGTGTCCCTCCATAGCTGAAATTAGTAAGTTTTTATTTCATTGTTCCCAGGTGCTATTATTATGTGATGTGATTTTCATGAACCTGGTAGCTAGGCCTCTCCTAAGACATCTGATGATTTACCCTAGGTGTTTAAGGCGGTTAGTTTGTTGGTCTAGACATTCACTTTTTAATGCTTACTTTTGCTCAGATTGTCATCTTCAAGCTCATCTAAGACTCAGGCCTATAGCTGTAATAAATCTTACACTTGGAATTGTACATTTTTGACTTAGAAAGAGATGCCCATAAATCTAAGTTCTCCTTTTCTGAACAATTTTTATTAAATCTGGATGCCTGTCAAACATAGAATTCTTAAATTTTAGGCTGGGTGTGCCTGTAACCCCAGCACTTTAGGAAGCTAAGGCAGGAGGATCACTTAAGCCCAGACAGGAGTTTGAAACTAACCTGGGTAATAGTGAGACTCTCGCTACAAAAAACTTTTTTTTTTTTTTAATTAGTCAAGCATGATGGCATGTGCCTGTGGTCCCAGTGACTCAGGAGGCTGAGGCAGGAGGATCATCTCTTGAGCCAGGATTCTATGATCATGCCACTGCACTCCAGCCTGGGCAACAGAGTGAGACTGTCGGAAAGCAGATAGATAGATAGATAGATAGATAGATAGATAGATAGATAGATAGATAGATAGATAGATAGAGATACGACTTAAATGTTACATCCACGATCATTGATATACATTTCACCCTAAGAGACACTGAAACACAAAGAGCTAAATAGATTCCACATAGCCAAAGATTTGTCATCATAGCAATATACAAAAGGCAACAAGATCTTTTCAGGACACAGCTCTGTTTGGAAGCATACAGTAATCATCAGTAAAACTGAAATGATGTTAACATCACATAAATAATCAGATAAAAAACATGTAAAATGTATCACTGTAAGTTCCAAACATTCCTATAGTTTATTACACCCTCCTATTGATACCAGATAAGTATCGTATTCTTAGTACTGACAGTTGACATCTTTTAAAGTATTCACTCACAAGCTAAAGAGTAATGAAAGTTAAGCTTACATTCCAAGTTCGGTTTGTTGCAGCCTTGTATCTCATTTCACAGGAAACTCTTTCAATTGTTGTTTGACTGTTCCAATAAATTACAGTCTTGGGCACTGTAGCATTTACGTTCTCAGCCCTGGAAATGATGGATGCAGAAGGTATCACTAGGAAAAAAAACAAAAACCCTACCAGTTTAAAACTTGCCTAGGGAGAAATTGGTATCTTTTCATCGACATATAGCCATGTTACAACTCAAAGTGCAAACAAACAAAAAAAACCCAAACCAATTTCATGATCTAATTAGTAATTAATGACTTCTTCTTGTTTCTAATCTATTATATAGGCAAGAACTACTGTTATTGAGGAAAATTCTATTCAGTCCAGTCTCCATTTTTTGAAAACTGAACTCAAATAGTTCTGTCTTTTCCCTACCTCCCACTCACTTACAATCCTAACTAATAAAATTCCAGAGTCTGGCCTTGTTAACATAAGAGTATAAAAAAGAGATAAAGAAGATATTTCCCCTTCCCTGCATCTGTTCAGAGAGAGAGGATGTTTGCATCCAAATTTAATTCAGAGAATCTGATTTGATGAGGTGTTAAATTGAGCCGGGAGGCTGAGGCAGGAGGATCACTTGAGCTCAGAAGTTCAAGGCTGCAGTAAGCTATAATTGTGACACTGCTCAGAAGCCTACATAACAGAGACCCTGTCTCTAAGGAGAGAAAAAAAAGATGTTAAATTCACAAAAATATTCTTCTTCCCTTGTGTAATAGGAACTTCTGTTCTTGAAAGTGTGATTTGAGCAAAGTAGGTCTCATAAGACTCCAAGACTTTATCAATTGTTGCCATGTTCTGTGATAATAACCTTCCAAAGGGAACTAAAATTCTGACTGGTTATCTGATTATCTTGTTGTAATAGGAGAAATGCTGTAACTGAAATCTCTATATTTCTAAACCGTGTAAATACTTACTAAGTTTGTTCTGTCTGAACAGAATAGAATTATTGGAACTATCATTCCCCTATGCATGATGGAAAAACGAAAACCTATAATTTTGCTAGATGTATTACTTGACAAATAACCCAAGGGCCTTTATGAATTTTTTTCTTTCTTTCTTTCTTTCTTTCTTTTTTTTTTTTTGAACTGGTGTCTCACTCTATCGCCCAGGTTGGAGAGCAGTGGCACACTCACGGCCACCCCAGCCTCGACCTGCTGGGCTCCGGCGATCCTTCTGCCTCAGTCTTCCAAGTAGCTGGAACGACAGGCGTGCACTACTATGCCAGGCTAATTTTTGATTTATTGTAGAGACGAGGTCTCACCAAGTTGTCTGGGCTGGTCTCAAACCTGTGGGCATAGGCAATCCACTCGCCTCGGTCTCCCATAATGCTGGGATTACAGGCTGATCCACCGAGCCCGGCCTATGAATGTTTTTAGAGACCATTGTTAATATTCTGGTTTCTTTTCATTTATTCTTTTTTTTTTTGAACTGAGATCTCACTCTGTCACCAGCCTGGAATGCAGTGGCACGATCATGGCTCACTGCTTCCTTGAACTCCTGGGCTCAAATAATCCTTCCCTCTCAGCATCCTGAGGAGCTGGGACTACAAGTGTGCACCACCACATCCAGTTTTTTTTTCTTTCTGTAGAGACGAGGTTTCACTAAGTTGCCTAGGCTGGCCTTGAACTTCTGAGTTCAAATGATCTTCTGGCTTCAGTCTCCCAAAGTGCTGAGATAACAGGCCTAAGACTCTGCACTTGGCCTCTTCATGTATTGAGTTTATAAAGCATCCTTTGAGAAGATTATTCATTTGCTACCAATGACTATTAATTAAAATTATGTGCACTGGTAGGTGATTTACAGAAAAATATAAAAATTACAGTTTTTCTCTCTAGTAGTATAGTCATAATAAAACTCTTAGGCTACAACTAGCATAGAATAAAAGTAATAGCGACATAATTAATTAAATTAAGGAGCTTAGTGTACTTAACTTTTATCATCTGAATACCATACATAATTTCCTTCTGCTACTGCAAACTTCTTTTAGTAAGAATCAGAATTGGGAGGCCAGGTACAGTGGCTCATGCCTGTAATCCTAGCACTTTGGGAGGCCAAGGTAGAAGGATCACTCAGACGAGGAGTTTGAGACCAGCCTGGGCAATACAGTGAGACCCTGTCTCTAAAAAAATAAATATATTGATAAACAAAGTTACAGATTACATTAACAAAAGTATGTATTATATGCTGTAAGTCTAAAAAGGCAGGGTTTATAAATAGCTAAAGCAAAAGTTGTTAATGTGTTAAATCTGGCTGGTGAACGTGGGGATGTCTAGCTAATTCTCTGCAATTTTCTATGTATTTTATAAAACTTTTCAAAATTTAAAAAAAAACCTTACATAAGTCCCCAAAGAGTATGTAGAAGTCTAATTCTCTAGTATGCTGTGCTTCTCACAGCATAAGACCCAACACACTTTGCTTAACCCTTGTTTCTCCCTGCCTTCCCTGGTGGATTGTAAGTCATTTTAAGGCAGGAGTCTCATCCCTTAGAACAATGCTTGGGACATAAAAAGTTCCCAATGCATGTTTGTAAAAACAAGGACACCACGTAGAAATAAGACGAGCGAGTTATACAGCAAAATGGTGGCAGCAATGCTCCTCCCTGAGTTGTTCTGGGCCAGTAGAATTGTAGGTCATTTCTGTTTTCTGAATTATGGTGTGCAGGCACTTGAGGGGACTCCTTTCAAATCTAGACTCCATTGGACTAGGTCAGCACCAATCAGCTGCTCACCATGACAGACCTTCTGGGCTTCCTCGTTCTTTACCTATGTCATCCAGGTGGATTTGCATCTGTTCTGACTCTTCCATGCCTAATGCATTTGTGGCTTGCACCCAGACCAAATACTTCTTGCCGCCTCGTAATGAGTCCGTGGAGATGTTGATATAGCTTGAGGTAAGGTACTGTTGTTCTTCTTCTGTCTCTAAACTTAAAAAAAAAAAAGAAGAAGAAGAAGAATCTCAAATTATATTTAGTTTGAGTTAATTATCCCAGAATTTTAAAAGTTCTACCTTTTTTAGCCTGCTTTCAGACATGCAACTTTTAACTGAGACATGAATCAAATTTGATTAGATTTTCAGGATTTTAAAAAACAAATTCCACTCACTGAGGCCACAGCAGGACTCTGGGGGGCCCTGAGCATCTTGGCCTTCCTGAACCCCTTCCTCCATGAAAAAAACAGCCTATTTATAAACCCTACCCCTAAATAACCATACAATATTGTTAGTGGGACATGGTTGGAGGCAGGTGGGAGGGGAGCACTGAAGGATGTGTCTTCTCTCTGCTGGTTTCTGTAAAGAGACTGTCTTTAAACTTCCTGTATATGATACATATATATATAATGCATATATGCAGTATAGATAAAATACACACATACACATATGTCTACATATATATGCCTATCCATGTTCATATATATTGTTTTGCAACTGTGTTCATATAAAACAAATATATTAATCTATATTAAAACATGTTCTTTAAACCTAACAGTCTGTTTTTATCTCCTGATTTTAAATAAAATTAAACATTTTCATGGACTCCTAAAAGTATTGTGGGCCCTAGCCACCATGCCTCCTGTGCCTGTCTGACATGGACACAGCTTGAAATAAATGAGCAGTCTGGAAAGGAACGCTGCATTTGGGGTCAGTGCAAAGATTCTGAAGCCGACAGTTCCCTCTGGGTGTAGGGGAAGGAGTAGGAAAGGCCAGCCTCCTGGGCAGAAACAGCTAGCATGTTCTAAAACACAGGAATGAGATGGCATGACATTTCTGAGAACGTTCAACAAGTGTAGTACTCTGGAGTATGAAAATGCGTGAGGTCACTAAGAAGTGGAGCAGGCCAGGTTGAAAACCCACCCAAGAGCCACTGATGGAGTGGGATTTTCCAGGTAAGAGGCAGTGCACTCTCTTTTCTCCCTGTGTTAAGGGTCCCTGGGGCTGTGTGGCACCTTGATGGAGGGTAGATTGATGGAATGAGGGTGGTGGTAGGAGAAGAGTGAAAAGCTATAAAATAATCCAGCATTGGGCTGGGCTCGGTGGTTCAGGCTGTAATCCCAGCACTTTGGGAGGCCGAGGTGAGTGGATTGCCTGAGACTGTGGGTTCGAGACCAGACCGGAACTGGCTGGACTTGAAGCCTAACTTGATGAAAGGAAAGGGAGTCATTTACTGCTGAAAATGATGGAGAAGATTGGGGAACTACAGGGTGCTCCCACACCCGGCTAATTTTTTTTATTTATTGTAGAGATGAGGTCTTGTCATGTTGCCCAGGCTGGTATCGAACCCGCTGGCTCAGGCAAAGTGCTGGGATGACAAGCTGAGCCACCGAGTCCAGCCTATTCTTATTTTTAACAAATAAAAATACTTCCCACGTTTGCATTTCGTCCTGGATCAGGGGTCACGTCCATCTTGTTTCTGCTGCCCCAATTATGGTGTTTGTGCTGCGGAGGCAAACTCCGACCTAATTTCTTCATCTAATCCCATCAACAGCCCTCTGTCCCAGGTGACGCCTTATAGGATTTGTGGAGAAGATAGAGCTTAAAAATTACTATCATTTTATCCCTAGGGGCCCACCTGGTCCTGTCACTGTGTCTATTCAGCACCTCCCGAGTTTCCCCAGCCTCACAGTGTCCCACCAGGATTGTACTTTGCCGGCCACTCACAGCTTGTGGAATCCAAGAAACACGCTTGCCGGGATGAGAACAGAGGAACCAGCCTCATGCCACCAAGCCATGGACATATTTATGAATCAAAATACTACAGAAATGATACATATACATATATCTAAAAACTTATTGCTACTAGCAGAGGAGGACAGTCTCAGCAAGTGGTCAAGGAATCCCTCCAAGGTTGACAGTCACCGAGCGCATGTGTGTTGGGGGCCTCTTGTTCAGCTCAGGTTTTTAAGTTCCAGTGCATTTTTCTGTGTTGCCTTGTTCCTCACACTAGCCGTGAGAGCAATATGAACACCATGAGGGGACAAGAAGGATATGTCATGGTGATAGACATCACAGGGGTTGGGTTTTAGAGACAGACCTAGGTTCAAATCCCAGCTCTGCCCCTTGATATGTCGTAGGACTTGGCAAGTTACTTAGCCTCTCTATACGTGAGTGTATTCATCTGCAGACTGGAAATGATAGCATGGTGTTATGAGTAAATGAGATAAGAAAGCAAGGAACAGATGGTTCCACACATAATAAAGGACTCATCAAACAAACAATGACTATGATTTAAAGGGTATCTGTGCCAGTATGGTAGTTCATGTCTGTCATCCCAGCACTTGGGAGCAGAGGTCAGAGGATTGCCTGAGTCCAGGGGTTCAAGACCAGTCTGGGCAACTTGGTGAGACCTCGTCTCTACAAAACATCGCCCAGGTGTAGTAGTGCATGCCTGTAGTTCCAACAACTCAGGAGACTGAGGCAGAAGGATCACGTGAGTCCAACAGGTCGAGGCTGTGGTGAGCTGTGACCGTGCCACTGCACTCCAGCCTGGGTGACAGAGTGAGACTCCAGCTCAAAAAAAAGAGAAACTTTTAAAATTGCTGTATTTCAACCAGCAAAATATCTTTTATATATTGCTTGTATCTGAAGTTAAACTGCACCATCAAATTGAGATGCTTACATAGGTGCCTTACATTCGTTCTGAAATAAGATGGGAAATAAATACATTAACAGATAACTTGTTACGAGGTATGTCAACCTCACGCAAAATTAGAATTCAAATATGAAAACAAGAAAATGGCTACTACGTGTACGTGGTAAGTAGGACATCTTTGAATATTTTCCAGTTAGAGAAAACCACATTACATGTTCTTATTGGTTTGTGGCTGATTCTTTTACCACACATATTGAGACCACAAGTTAAAATGGAAACATATTCTCAAACTGACATAACCATAGTTACTAGGTAATTTAATTCTGCTTTTAAAGTCTCCCCATATTAGCACCTAGACCACAAAGCACTGCCTTAGTTGAAGAGTCCACTAAGAATGACTGACTACACCTTGGGGCTTTTTCTACATAGAACTTGTGCTTTTGTGATAGAATAAGTACTATTTGGTCTGCTAAGGTCCTGACACACAGCTCCTAAAACCCTTGGCATCTCAAAAGTGCTCATGAGATGGCTGACGGCTGGCACTCCTGGACAGCCTCAGAAGGGGCACAGGTCACCAAGGATTCCACCATGAGAGGACAGGGCTGAGTTCTCAGTCCCTTCCCAAGCCCCCACCCTGCCATCTCCTCCATCTCCCAGGAAGGGACAGGGGCTGAAGGTCGAACAGGTCACCAGTGGCCAATGATATCTGAGCACATGGAGATACTTGTAGGTGTATACTGCAAGCTTTGCCCTCTGCATCCCTTCCATCTGGCTGTTCGCCTGTATCTTTTTTTTTTTTTTTTTTTCCTTTTTCGTTTAGAGACAGGGTCTTGCTGTGCTTCCCAGGCTAGTCTCAGACTCCTGACTGCAAGGAATCCTCCCGTCTCGGCCTTCCAAAGCACTAGGATTACCGTGCCTAACCCATCAGTATCTTTTGTAATATTATATTATTAATTGTAATAAGTGGGTAAACAGAATCAAAATGTTTCCCTGAGTTCTGTGAGCCACTCGAGCAAATTAATCAAACTGAGAATTGGGTCATGGAAGCCGTGATTTTTAGCCTGTCGGGCAGAAGCACAGGTTGTGGTCTGAACCTTGCAGTTGACATTTGAAGTGGGGGCAGTCTCGTTGGACTGAGCCTTTATTTATTTTTATTTTTATTTTTATTTTTTTGAGTTGGAGTCTCACTCTGTTGCCCAGACTGGAGTGCAGTGGCTGCTCCTGGCCACCGCAGCCTTGACCTGCTGGGCTCCGGCGATCCTTCCGCCTCAGCCTTCCAAGTAGCTGGAACTACAGGCACGCACTACCATGCCCGGCTCATTTTTTTGATTTATTGTAGAGATGAGGTCTCGCCAAGTTGCCCAGGTGGGTCTCGAACCCGCAGGCTCAGGCAATCCACTCACCTTAAAACGTGGGATCTGATGCCGTCTCCAGGAGGACAGCGTCAGAACAGAATTAAACTAGAGGCCACCCAGCGGTGTCTGCCGGAGAACGGGCCGGTGTGTGGGAAACCACCACGTGTCAGAAGTTATGTTAAGAGCAGAAGCAGGAAAAACACTTTAGCTTTTGTCTATATCTCTTACAAAACTGCATTACAGGGCTTTTAAATGTCTTATTTCTATTTCTCTTTTTCATGGGCTAATACGTCACAGGTTATTTCTGAAGAGAGTCAGTCTAATTTATATTTTTCTCATGTTCTCTGAGAACCCACAGATTTTCAATAAACACTGCTGACTTATGATGATAGTGGAAGATAGTGACTTTCTTGTATTTAATCACTCATTCAACAAACATTTATTTAACACTGACTATGTCCCAAGCATATCTTTAGACATCAGGGCTACAGTGAACAAAACAGAACAGTCCCAACCCTCATGGAGCACACATTCTGGTGGAAACAAATAAATATATAATATGTCCTGGGGTGATAAACGTTCCGAAGAAAAAGAAAGAGTAGAAAGGTCAGGAAGTTCTGGGAGTAGCGGTGGGGACTTTTTTGTAAGGTGGAGGAAGGCCTATCTGAGAAGGTGACATCAGAGCAGCAAAGGGAGGAACAAACTCTGTGGCTCTCTGGAGGAAGTGCATTCCAGGTCACATACAAAGATCCTGAGGCAAGATCGTGCCAGTAAGTTTCCAGGGGAGGGAGATGGAAAGGGATTCGGGATGAAATCCCAGAGTTTTGGAGGAGGGGGAGATTTAGAAGACTTGTGAGGCCACGGAGTCGCTGAAGAACTCTGGCTTTGATCTCTGAGTGGAAATGAAAGGTTCTGAGCAGAGGGGTGACATGGTCTAAGTGCTGTGGAAAGGATTCTCTGCCTACTTGTGAATAAGAGACCCTAAGGGCCAAAGGAGGTGGCCAGGGGACTAGGTAGAAAGTTCTTATACTAACCCAGGTTGAGAGATGATGTGACTTGGGACAGGACTGCAACGTAGGGGCCAAGGTCAGATTTATAAAGGTAAGTCGAAAAGGTGCTGCTGGTGACCTGGAGGAAGGGCACCAGGGAGAGAATTCAGGGGGTGTCACTGATTTCGACCTGAATGGTGCAGAGGACAGAGCTGCCCATGCCACTTGGGCCACGCAAGGCTCGGAGAGGAAACTGGGGACTGTTCTGGAAACGTTCACTCTGAGTTACATTTTGGATGTCTGTGAGGAAACTCTGAATGAGACGTTGGAAATGTGGCAGCTGCTGGTCAGGCGAGATGCTCAGACCGGAGGTGCACACTGGAGAGTTCTGTCCCACAAACTGGATAACATCCTCAGGTGATGAGTGCACGTCGAGGCGGTAAGAGGCCCCGGTGCGAACGTTGGAGACATCAGGATGGAAGCACTTTTGTCAGACCCAGACCAAACGGGGCAGGGAAGAGCCTGAGGAGAGGCGCTATGGTCTGAGATGAGAAGGTCTCCCAGGACTTCAAAACCGTTCCCACATTTCCTGCTTGATAAGGTTTATCACTAGACACAATTCAAGACTTCAGTAAATCAGATAAGTTCTCAGGAGAACACTCTGCCCAGTAGGAACATGCCGGCCGTAGCCTGACAACTCTGGCTTTGAGCCTCTGGAGACAGTGACCCCTGTTTCTTTTTTTTTAGATTAAAAAAAGGAAAAATTTATTTAAAAGTAAATTAGAGAGAGAAAGAGAGGGGAGAGAGAAAATTCACCTCCCCAAGGTGGGGGAGGGGACCAAAGCCAGGAAGCATGGCAACAGCCAAAGCTCAAAGAGCACATGGCCACACCAGAGTCTAAGCAGTTCATGCAAATCTCCTTTTGCTGATAAGAGCTCCCCTTATCCTTCCCTTGCCGAATGCACTGGTGGCTTGCCATTTTGTGAGTTCTGTATTATAACCCCTACTTATAGCTCCAAGCAAACCCAACATATTTAGAGATAATTTTCTCTAGTGTCTTTTTTTTAGAGATTGGGGGAAAAAAATAATCCAGGAAGGTAGGGGGAGACACAAGGGGGTGGGGGTGGATATCCTGGAAATCGAAAGAAGGAAGGAGAGAGCTATGTCAAATGCCCCGCTAGAAAAGGTTTCTGAGAAGAAAGACAAGGACAGAATCAACCGTTCAATCTGGCAACAGAGGTGACACCACCGACTTTGATGATAGCTGTTTCTGGGAAGTAGGGAGGGTAAAAAGGTGACCGAGCTAGATTAAAGGGAGGAGAGAGGCCCAGCATGGTGTCTCAAATTTGTAATCCCAACACTTGGGGAAGCCAAGGTGGGAGAATTGCTTGAGGCCAGGAGTTCAAGGTTATAGTGAGCCATGCTCGCACCACTGTGCGTTAGCCGGAGTGACGGAGCAAGACTTTAGAGAGAGAGAGCGAGAGAAGAGGGAAAGTCGAGACAGACAGTGCAGACAACTCAGATATACGAGTGCATACATCAGCACATTACTGAGTGAGGGCGGCTGTGGTATTTCTCATTGCTTCTGTTTTCTCAGTAAAGTAGGAAGCAGTTCATCGATAGGAAGCGGGGAGAGGAAGATATTGGAAACCCGAGATGAGAGAAAAAGAAATGAAACAATTACCTGGCTTGGTGCGGGGGAGTGACTTGGCTAGTGACGTGTGTTAAGACTACCAGATGGCTCTCTGGGCCCAAGGAGGTTAGTGGTGATGAATATAAAGTAATCTCCGTCAACAAGGCTGTGTTTGTCCCCAGCCACAGTGAGCTCTCTGGGTGAGCTCATGATCACCGGTGAGAAGATGAATTCTATAATGCATACTGCCAGTGAGTCCGAAAAGAAAAATATCACAGCCTTAAAAATAGCATTTGGGATCATATCTAAAAACTCTCCCTGGCTATTAGAAATATGCATGTGGAGGAGAAGATGTGGCAAAAATGAGCAGCTTTGTGAACTGGCAGGCTAGGCAGCTGATTTTACGGGGCCTGTGATGGTTTTTAATCCATTTACTCTCTTGGACTTCCACGGTGCCTGGAAGCCCCAACACTGGTGTTATTCTAAAAAGTTGATGAGCTTGTGATACACAGAGATGGTGTCTATTTTTTTAAAAATCTCTAGAGTGTCAACACAGTGCCAGGAAGCCATGAAATGCTAAACGAATGTTCACTAAGTTGACTTGCGTGGAGCAGAATGCAGGACCACCATTCTTGTGTTTTATTCAGGTTTATGGAGTCGAAGGCACCGTGCCAGACGTTACCAGTGTTTCCAAGATAAGGAAAAACAGACTTTTGTGAAGCCGCTGAGAATAGTGGGACAGTGGTAGGTAGATGCTTACTAGTAGAGGCCTGAATTTTTTTTTTCAGCCACCGCCCACTGACACATAGCTATACAGAAGACAGAAGAGGGCATGCAAACAGCCATGCAGCTCTGTCTCAGGGGCTGCCACAAAGGAGCTGGGAAGGCAGGACGCTCTTGAGGGAACACAGACAGGTCTCCTCTACTGACTTCAACCCAACGTCGCCCGATGGCCCTAGCTGCTGGGAAGGGAACTCGCTTTTCTGCCACTGGGGAAACAAGTGCATGGGCTGAGGTAAAAGACTCCTCTGTAGACACGAACTTACTGGAAAACAGAACCTGGTGAGCTGGAAGCCAAAATTTGAACGTGCTGATCTCTACCTCGTCACCAAGGTGGAAAATACTCCAACACTCCAGGATTTAGGAGGGCTGCTTTAAACCTGACACCACCCCAGCCACAACATTCATTATTATGTCAACTCTTTCCTGGAAGGAAAGACTTTCTTTGCAATTAGCGAAATTCACTTTCTCTTCTGTAATTTTTTTCAACTCCTCAGTTTGTGTTTAATTAAGTGTAAGACAAATAGATGTTTGTTTCTTTTTCCAAGTTGTCTTTGCTTATAGGAAGTGTCTTTGAATTGCTGGAAGAGAACATTCTTTCCCCCCACCTCCAGAGAGAGCTGAAGCAAGAGCACTTTCATTTTGGTGCTAATCTCTTACATCCTTTGTGTCCTCTTTAAAATATGATAAAATCCCGTTAATCTGGCCTCTATCAATTTAAAACTTGCTTACGTTTGTCAGAGTTTGGCTATAGTGTACTACTGGATTTTAGGAAAGACAATAGAAAAATAATTTTTAAAGATATATATGACCTCATATTATTATTGTTATTTTTTTTTTTTTTTTTTTTGGAGTTGGAGTCTCACTCTGTCACCCAGACTGGAGTGCAGCGCAGCCTCGACCTACTGGGCTCCGGCAATCCTTCCGCCTCAGCCTTCCAAGTAGCCAGAATTACAGGCATGCGCTACCACTCCCGGCTGATTTTTTGATTTATTGTAGAGATGAGTGCTAGCTGCCAAGGCAGGTCTCGAACCCGCGGGCTCAAGCAATCCACTCACCTCAGCCTCCCAAAGGCGCGGGATTACAGTCTGAGCCACCGAGCCTGGCATTATTGTTATTATTTAATAAGACTGTGAAGGAGAGATGCAGGAAATGTCTATTTCTGATTATCAACTAGAATAATCACTCAGTAAATGTTTATTGACCTCTTACTGTGTGTCAGTCCCCATTTTGGGCTCAATTGATACAGCAGTGAACAAATCAAAAAAACTCTTGCCCACATTGAGTTTATATTCTAGCTTGAATGAATGAGTGCATTTAACATTAATTAGTATTTAGTATAATGTCTCTACAAAAATAATCAAAAAATTAGCATGGTGACACATGCCTATAGTCCCAGCTACTCGGGAGGCTGAGGCAGAAGGATCACCTGACAAGGTTATATGGGAGATTAAATAAAGTAGTAGTTATAAAACTCTTGGCCCAGTGCTTGGCAAACAGTAGGGGTCCAGTAAATGCTTTTTGTTTTTAATAACTAGTCTGTAAAATTTTTGAGAATTACTAACAGGAAAAGGTGTACTTCAAATACACTAAAGAAGACTTTGAAAAACTCAAGTAAATAAAACAAGAAACTTGAATAAGGCACCACTACCCCAGTGTGCCCATAGCTTTCTGGGTTTTAAAACTGAAAGTCCTGTGTCCTGGGTACCCCTTAAGTATCAGAAAAGCCAGGAAAACTGATCAGCCTATATGGGCACTACATTTAAGATCTGAGGGTCATTATTGACAACGGCTTCTGTGAATGCAGTGCTAACTCTAGACCTGGAGGGTGACGTACACTCTAAAAGCCAAATTCCTCTTCATGAATTAGAGCAAACTTGTGCACAAGTTTCTATTTTCAGACCCACTTTAAAGATAAAGAAACAGCACCTTGAAGAGATTAGTAAGTTGTCTAAACTCTAGAAGGAAAACAGAGCTGAGATTTAAAATTGTGCTGTGCTTACTCCCATGAGGTCCCACTGCCATGTACTTACCAATGAATAAAAAGTACAGAAATATCGTAGCACACATTGCCCCACAGAGGGAAAATATTCATGGCCCTTAAAGGGCACTGGTGGGTTCGCGGATCTAAGTAGGAAGCTGGGAATAATCAGCTTACACGTTCACGTTTCAGACTGATTTCTCGGTGATCTGCTGAAGGCAGAACTCCGGCAAACAGGAGTAGAATTGCTGATGTGAAACCCCTGAGGAAGGAACCTACCTCTTCACGTGCACCACATACTTTGTCTCTATGTAGGTGGGTTTCCCAGTATTCCAAGTGCAAGTCATGTTGCCTGAATATTCATAAATGACACAGGTGACCTCATCGGGAACATCTGGCGGATCTGCAATAAAACACACCCCTTAGGAGTTGCCATCAGAAACATGGAGTCCTTTAAGAAGGCGTGAGCTGGTGAGCTGTCCACTGAATTTGGGAAGCCAGGACATCAGCATTCACTGCCTTCCAGTCCCTCACCCCCTATTACCTTACCTTGCCCACTTTGCCATCAAGCACCACTCCTCTCCTTCATTGACTTGACTGTATTCTCTGCTACTTTGTGTATATGAACTTGGTCAAGTTCCTCCCATTCAAAAAAACAGAAAAGCCTCATCCTAAATTCTGTCTCCCTTCAGTTACTGTTGTGTCTTTCTCCTTTTCTTAACAGGTAAACATTTATTTATTTATTAAACTTTTTTGAGTCAGAGGCTTACTGTCTCCCAGACTGATGGGCAATGACACTATCATGGCTCACCACAGCCTCAACCTCCTGGGTTCAGATGACCCTTCTGCCTCAGCCTCCCAAGTAGCTGGGACTACAGACACACACCACCACACCCAGCTAAATTTTCTTTTCTTTTTTCTTAGTTTTTGGAGACAAAGTCTTGCTATGTTGTCCAGGTTGGTCTCAAACTCTTGGTCTCAAACGATCCTCCCGCCTCAGCCTCCCAAAGTGCTGGGATTACAGGCATGAGTCACACCCAGCACATATAAACATAATTAAGGAGTCTATTACTTTTCATCTTCCATTGACTCTTGAACTCAAAGCAATCAGGGTCTGGCTCCCATAATTCCACCAAAACCCCTGTTGCTAAGGTCATCCATGACTTTCTGTTCAATACACTCTATAATCTCTGTGGTCACTGAGCTTGACCTCTGTGGCACCCAACATTCCACTCCCTCCCTCCTTGAAAGCTCTCTGTGTTCTGGTGCTTGTGGAAGGATCTGTCAACAGTTTTCTTCTACTACTTTGGCAAACTCTCTTCTCTGGCATGTATACCACTTCTCACTTTAAAAGTTCATTGTTCATACATGCAATGGAATATTATTCAGCCTCAAAAAAGGAAGGACATTTTGACACATGCTACGACATTGATGAAACTCGAAGAGGCTATACTAAGAGAAGAAAGCCAGACACAGAAGGCCAAATGCTGCATGGTTTCTGCTTACACGAGGTATCTAGAATCGTCAGACTCCTAGAGACAGAAAGCAAAATGGCAGGGGCCTCTCTAGGGAAAGTGCACATGACTCAGGATGGACTGATCAGAACTCTCCAAGGGACTTTTTCTGCAGTCATTGTAGATAGGCAAGTTCTTTCCCCCCCGAAACTACTATCTCTGAGTAGAATGTGAGCTGAGGTGCTGGTAGCCATCTTACTGTCATAGTGAAAACAGTCTTTTCCACAGTCTTTAGTCTGTTAAAGAGTGAAGCCAACACAGGGGAAAACAAAACCCAAGAGACAGGAAAAGATGAGAGAGTTCTGATCATATTTTTGAGTCCTTGGGGCCTCTAAAGCTCATGCAACCCCAACAACTATAGAATGGCGCCTGGGATTTTTGTTTATGTCATCTAATAATGAATAACCAAGATCGAGTTTGAAAAAATAAGTATGGAAACATCGAGTGCTTATCAAATCTACTTTCCAGGGGTGGCTCTCTCAGCTTGTCCCTACATGTGAAACACTGCCTGGGTCATTGACAACCCAGATACTGACAGGAGACATGGAGGAACAAGGGCTCATAAATACTAAAAACACCGGCATTGACACACCTTAAGTTGCATCCAAAGATGCATCTTCAATGCACATATGCTCTTTCACTTCACCTGCAAATTGTCCACCAAGGATATTACTCGTAAAATAATAAACAGATATATTAAAAATGTCATCCTCATTGAAAACTAAAGGGGTTATAGTTGTCACCTAAACCTATCAAATTACCACTTCAGCCTGAGTGACAGAATGAAGCCCTGTGTCAAAAAAAACAAACAGGCCATTGCCTTACTAGACACTGGTGTGTCCATGTGCTCTTTGAGCTATGGCCACCGCCCCTACCTGGGAGAGGTGACTCTCCTCTTTCTTTTGATCTTTCTAATTTACTTTCTAAATAAATTATATTTTCTAATCTAAAAAATAAAAATAAAAAATAAAAAACAAAAAAATAAGCATTTTTTAAAAACCTATCAAATTCTCAAGGATTTTGAAAAACGGTCATACACGGTGTTGGAATGGATTCATGGAAATCCTCTAGCCCACTTCTGGAGAAAGTACAACTAGGTACAACCTTTATGGAGAGTATCGTATTCATCACAATCTTTAAAAGTGGGAGTGGTACCTTGAAACCTAGCAATTTTACATCTAAGAATGCATCCTTAATAAAATGGTCACGTGTATATATATATATATATATATATATATATATATTTTTTTTTTTTTTTAAATTGGCTAAAAGGATGTGCTCTTAAAGTATTGTTCACAATAATAAAAAATTTTAAACAGCCTCAACATCCCAAAATAAGGTAAAATAAACTACAATACAGTCCTAAAATACATCCAAAAGCCATGTAGTAGAACACAATTTAAGTACTGGCCTTTGGAAGGCACTATAAGTATATTTAATGGATTAAGTATTGATCATATAATAAAGTAAAAAAAGCAAGTTGCAAAATTGTTTAGTGTAGTGATTTTATTTGAGAGAGAGAAAGTGAGAGATTGAGAAAGAGAGACTGAAACTTGAAAAACATATTCCAAATGACTAAAGAGGGGCCATGTTACTGGTAAAATGATGAGATTTTACTGGTAAAATGATGAGATTATGGGAATGGTGGGGATTTCTTTTTTGCTGATCTATACTTTTTCAAACTTTCTATATTGAATGCAATTTGATTTTACAATTAATTTTTTTAACGTATCAAAGTTCTAATACCCTAAAAAAAAAAACTATTTTCAAAAAGTAAGAGCACACTGAAGTACTTTAAAACATTTTGGTGACTTGTAGTATTGAGTTGCAATGGAGATAAACTGGGTTCCAAGTAAGGTGAAAGGAATCTTTGCTTTAACCGAGTCTTAAAGAAGGTGGGTGTGGAAACAAAGTTCAATCACTTTGGAGATTGGAGATTGATTGAGTTGTGGTTCCTCACTGATTACAATGACTTATGCTGAAGTTATTTTTCCCTGGTTTCAGATAGAGAACATGGTTGATTTGGACATCAGAAAAGATAACTGTCAATCTTTTGGTCTGTGTCACCCCACAGGATTCTATGTGGAGTGAATGCCCTGGATTACAAACGTCTGCTGGTTAATTAACATGGAGAAAGATAAAAAAGACAACTCGATACACACACGAGCAAAGAAGTGTTTGTTCATGTGAAGCCATGTACAGATGGGCCTGTGAGTGTGGTTATGAGCGTAACGTCTGATTGTGGTTAGATCTCATTGACAGGTTATTCAGTAACCAAGAAAATATCCCACTATACCACTAGATACCTAGAGAATACCCTGATCACACAAGGAGAAGCTTATGTGTTTGTTCCTTCCTACTGATCCCACCCCTCTCCTGTTACTGGGACACTCACCAGCCACCACAGGTCAGCTTTTATGTTAATCCCGAGTCTGGCCAAGGATCCTTTTCTACTGAGAGCTTCTTGGAAGCAGAGGGCTGTGATTCCCTCCTCTCCTCTGCATTTCTAGCATCTAATATGTTTTCGGTGCATAGTAACCATTCAGTGAAATGTGTTCTATTAACTGATTGGCTTGATTAATAAAATAATAATGAGAAGAATTAAAATGAAAGCCCAGTAAGTTTGGGATTTTTAAATAAATAGAGAGATTTTGTAGTGTTTTATCCCATGATTAGTGTGGTCCTCTCAGAATAAATTTCCCTAGATGTGTATACATTTGATAGCAGATAAGAAGCTAAGACATGTTTAGGATTGTGGCTAAAAATGGAAATTTTGATAATAGAGTTCATATTTCACAAATTACACATTAAAGCACAGAAACTTTTAAATGAATTTGGCTATCTTTTCAAGGAGAATAATGACTTGTTTATCTTCTGCCTTTTATGCTTTGTCTCCGGTCTAATATACAGATGTATAAAATCATTTTACTCAAAAGAGTTATGACACGTTGACATAGTAAAACTCACAGGACAAATACCCTGTGATCAGTGAAAGCAATGTGATTTCTAGAATGCCACAAAACCCTCAAAACCTTTTATTGACCTACTTAGAAAGGAAGTTTTGTTTGCTAAGAATGCAGAGTCCAAGAAGACACTCAGCTTGAATCCATGGGTTTGAGTAAATTCTTTCCTGGCAGTTACGTTTTTGTACTCATAACCAGAGGTCTACGTAAGGAGTTACAACTCACAAGCTAAGGAAACGGAAAGAATGATGTTCTTTCTTCTAGGCTATCCTGGAAGGGGAGCAAAGTCCACTCTCTTTCCTTTCACATCACCTGGTGTCGGCTTGGGGGCAGAGGCCCTGTGGGTAAGCCGTTACACAAATTGCAGCAAGGGAAGGCGTCAGATATAATGTGTAGGAAGCCACTTTCTGGGACTGAGCTCATGCACTAGGCCTCAACAGACCAAACCGAAACGAGGTCACTCCTGCTGAGTGGCAAAGTGAAACTTTAAGGAAGCAGGTACAAACCCAGGCAGGTCAGGCTTTCCTGAAAATAGGAGATTCACAGCAACTAGGTGGAAAGGGCCTACTCAAAGTGAGGTGAGCCGGCACTAGGAGGAAATCCCCTCTGCCTTTTTTTTTTTTTTTTTTTTTTTGGTTTCTCACTCCGTCACCCAGGCTGGAGTGCAGTGGCACACTCACAGCCACCACAGTGTCAACCTGCTGGGCTCCGGCGATCCCTCCATCTCAGCCTTCCAGGTAGCCAGAACTACAGGCACATGCTACCACACCCGGTTGATTTTTTGATTTATTGCAGGGACAAGGTCTCACCATGCTGCCCAGGCTAGTCTCGAACCTGCGGGTTCAAGCAATCCTCTCACCTCGGACTCTCCGAGTACTGGGATTACAGGTTTGAGCCACCATGCCCAGCCTGCTTTCACCTTTACAAGGAAAATAACCTGATGTTAACCAATCTGGCTTTTCAAAAAAAAAATTTTGTTACCTTGTTCCCACCTTATTGGAACCAACTGCTCTGTCATGTCCAGTGAGGCACTTATCTATTTTATAGAAAGAGAACCCACTCAATTCATGAATTACACATAAAAGCCAATTGTATCTAAAAACTAAATTGGTTGAAATTTTTGTTTTTTAACAGAGGTTTTTTTTTTTTTTTTTGACCTCACTATGTCACCCAGGTTGGTCTTGAACTCCTGGGCTCAAGCAATTCTCTCCCCTTGGCCTCCCAAAGTGCTGGGATTATAGTGAACCACTGTACCAGGGCCAGAGGCAATATTTATTTTGCTTCCTTTCTTCTCAGGCTTAAAGTAATACCTGTCCTTTTCCCATAAACGTGGAAGTTGCTTATTTGCTCTCCAAAGAAATAGTATAGTCTCTCCACCCTCACTTCCATCCCCAAAGGCTATGTCATCCACAAATCAAATGCTGAGCCTCCACCAGCTGAATGAAACCCCTGTGGCCAAGGGCCATCCCCCCCAAAAACACTTAAAAATGTACCTCCCAACCATGACAGACAGGAAGTCAGATGTACCTCATTGTACCCCCTTCTTTTCATAGTTTAGACATAACAACTGACCAGAATGATTGTGAAACAGAGATCTTATGACAAAACACTCTTTGTGGCAATACGACACAAAATTAAACCCACAGAAGGCAAGGGTTGAGCCATACACCCCTACACTTAAAACACTGTGTTCTAACTGCCATGAGGGTTTTCTTCTTCTCTAGCAGCTGAACAAGCACTGGCCTCGGGATAAGCAGCATTAAAGCAATTGCAAAATAAAATAAAATAAAATAAAGCAATTGCAACTCATCTTGCTCACAGACACTAACTGAACCCGGTTCTACCAGTCGTCATTACAGCTTTCACTGGGCACGAAACTGATTTCAGTAACTTTCTCCAGACAGGAAGACCACCAACCACAGACTGGTTCTGAGTGAGGGGTTTACAGAGATTCTGCACCTTCAAGTCCTGAAGAGACCTTTTGACATGTAGGACTTCACTGTAATGCATGCACACGTTAAGTCTCCACCCAAAGTCAACAGGAGTTGTAGGTTACATGTATGTTTGTTCAACATGCATGTGCCAGTACTACCTTTATGGCTATCCGCAGCTCCTCCTATAACCTGTTGAATATGCATGTTTAGCCAGCCCGTTTACCATCATTCTCCTCCTTCTAAGTGCTTGTCTCTGGTCTTGGCCAGAGGTGACGCTTACAAGAAATAAAGTCTTTTCTCCTTTTCTAAGAATATAAATTGTGTGTGTGTGTTTGTGTGTGTGTGTGTGTGTGTACAGATAAATAGTAAAGTATTTAAGCATCGAGGTTTGGTTGTGTTTCCTGAGGATGTGGACAGTCAAGATTTCATATATCAAGTAAGATGTCTTCCTGTGGTTGACTTTCCACAATATAGGGCAAGTTTAGCATGTTAGTTTAGGGCAACTTTATTCTTTGGCTCCAAAACTCACTACTTTCCCTCCTTAGCTCACCTCTACCACTTCCTGTAGTTCCCTCTTTTGAAAAACATGCAGGGTCAGCTGCCCAGAGTTAAGTAGGACAGTGGCCTCATTCTTGAGCAAGGAAGGCTCCTGCTTTCCAGGAGGCCACTATAGGGCCTGGGGTTGGTGCTGCCATTGGTCTGGTTCTGGCTGTGTTCTACAGGTGAGGAAGAAGCAAGAGCTTGGATTTGATTCTCAAGAGTATGGAGGAAGGGAACATGGCAAAGATCCAACTTCCTTTATTTTTCAGTGAGAATGGGCCCAGGTGCCAGAGAATGAATCTGGGGGTTCAAAAAATGCTAAACTTATCGACCTACCCTTCATAATAGTAGAACCAAGAATTCAGTATGTAATTACACAAGTCAGTCCATATCGCTTAGTAACTTAAACACCTTCAGAATACCAAGACCACAAATTGAATTTAGCATATATCTTTAAGATTAACTTGACTAAGTTTTTTCTTAATTAATAATTACTGTCACAGACACAGGAACTCACAACTGGAGTAGCGGGGTTAGGAGCAAGGGATTATATCAGAATCTTTCCGTGTTTTATCAAAAGGATGCATCTTTAAGCATTTAGGCTTTGATGTTGCACTTTAAACTTTATCCTATGCTTTCAAATTAATTACTGAAGTTCAGTGCTTAATGCAGCCTGTATAATTAGCCTCACTTTAAGGGCAAGAAACTGAGGCTTAGATGGGTCAAGCACCTCGCCCAAGGTCACAAAAACTGGGAGTACAGTGGGAGCACAAAGCTAGTTTTGAACGCTCCCTAAATCTTGGCCTCAAAATTTCTCAATGGGATCTGCTTCAAGGTTGATGATATTAGTCTGAAAAACAAATGAACAAAAGTATAAGCAAAAGGAAGATGGCAAGGGCAGAATTTTAAGTCAGAGGGCATAAGCCCTCACACACGCAGGGTCTGGCCAGGCCAGGGATAAAAAATTGGTTTTTGAATGCAATGGCAACATTTTGAAATTTGGGGAGTTCATATGAAAATTTGTATTTCTGTCTTCTCAAAAGATCTAGGCATCCTGGGTCTCTGTGAAGGCTGGATTTGAGCAGTGGCTGCCCCCACCAGACCACCGACGTTTCTTCCCTGCACAAATCCCACCAGCCTGCGTACTTTACATGGCTCACGAACCTGGCCCTGGAGATGAGTTTCCAATTCCTGTATTAAAGCAATCTAAGAAGTGAACTGGATCAATTAGCCTCTATTTTTAGACAAGACTGGTAATCACTTGTTAATTATTAGATTAGCTTTTGTTTGCATTTTGAATGTGCCCCAACACTTACATCCAGAAGAAATGTCTTGTCCACATATCAGTGTCTCTTGAAAACGCCTGGGACATTCAGCAGTGCAGTACACAGAGGCGTGCGGTTCCAGAAAGCTTTTATACCAAAGCCGAGCTGTTGTTTTATTAACTCTTGTGATCTGAAATCTCTCTTTGATGCCATTTTTATAAAAATAAAATGTCCTTGGTTGGCAGTTCTTAATTGCTGCTTGGCAATATATGGAGATATTCATACCCATCTTAAAAATTACAGCTGGTTCTACCCAGATGTGGCCAGAGCAGTTTATATTTGTAATTCCTGGAAATAAATAGATAAAACAATAAGTTCTAGGCAAAACAGTAAAGCCAGATTCAGAAGACGATGCTATTGCATTGTAAATGTATTATTTTCTACTAGTTAAATGATTTCCACTGAAAAAAATTCAGGAGGCCAGGCTCAGTGGCTCAGCCAGTCATCCCAGTACTTTGGGAGGCCAAGGCGAGTGGATTACCTGAGCCCGTGGGTTCGAAACCAGCCTGGGCAACATGGTGAGACCTCATCTCTACAATAAATTTTAAAAAAAAATTAGCCAGACATGGTAGTGCACACCTGTAGTTCCGGCTACTTGGAAGCCTGAGGTGGAAGGTTCACTTGAGCCCAGCAGGTCAATGCTGGGGTGGCTGTGAGCGTGCCACTGTGTTCCGGCCTGGGCAACAGAGTAAGACTCCAACTCAAAGACAAAAACAAAAACAAACTTTAGGACTAAGTATGTCTTTTCACTAATTAGCTTTAATATAGTGTGTTTCTACCCATGCTTCTGTTGATTTTCAGTAGCATGACACAATGCCAGGGTCAGCCGTGAGCTTCTCTAATTGTCAAAAGAGTAAGTTTAATGAGCTCTCCCACTTTAAAGTGAACAGAGGCATTATGAGGCCACACCATTTCTCAAAGGTGAGATTAGAAATAACACTGGGCACTGCATAATCTGAACCCTATTCTCTTGCTACGCAATCAATCTTTTGTTCTTTTTTAGATAAAGGCTACCTTATCAGCAAATTATGACTATAATGGATAAAACTATACTCTTGCCAATGACAAAAATCTAGTGCTTGATAACTACATAACATCCATAATAAATGTAATAATATGGAAAAATGTTTAGAACATACCGTTAAGGAAAAAAGCACCATGAACATTTACCATCATACTCTAAGAAAGGGATTGCCAGTAGCAGGATGCTACATAACGTCAATAAGCATACCTGATCTCCAACCAGACAAAGTGGGGACCAAAGGGAGGCCCACATTTTAACTGCACGATGACCACTTGTATACCTAATTCTGAACTGTACCCTACATCTTTAAAAAAAAAGAAAAAAGCAAGTCGCAAAACAACATTTTTTTT
Source organism: Carlito syrichta (assembly GCF_000164805.1). Classification (NCBI taxonomy): domain Eukaryota; kingdom Metazoa; phylum Chordata; class Mammalia; order Primates; family Tarsiidae; genus Carlito; species Carlito syrichta. Next base: position 345,277 of record NW_007022846.1, read on the forward strand.
CTTTCTTTCTTTTCTTTTTTGAGTTGGAGTCTCACTCTGTTGCCCAGGCTGGAGTGTAGTGGCACACTCATGGTCACCGCAGCTTCCACCTGCTGGGCTCAGGTGATTCTTCCACCTCAGCCTTCCGAGTACCTGGAACTACAGGTTCGCTCCACCACACCTGGCTAATTTTTTGATTTATTGTAGACACAGGTCTTGCCAAGTTGTCCGGATTGGTCTTAGGCCTCGGGGCTCAGACAATCCTCTCGCCTCCACCTACCAAAGTGCTGGGATTACAGGCGTGAGCCACTGGACCTGGCAACATAAGCTCTGTGTTAGAGTAATTCTTTCACTGATCTTTCTTTTTCTTTTTCTTCCTTCCTTCCTTCCTTTCTTTTTCTTTTTTCTTTTCTTTTTTTTTTGAGCCAGGATCTCATTCTGTTGTCCAGGCTGGAGTGCAGTGGCACGATCATAACTCACCACAGACTCAACCTCCTAGGCTCAGATAATCCTTCTACTTCAACTTCCTAAGTAGCTAGGACTACAGGCACCTGCCACCATGCCTGGCTAATTTTTTAAATTATTATTTTTATTTTTTGTAGCAACAAGGTCTCACTATATTGCTCAGGCTGGTCTCAAACTGCTGGACTCAAGCCATCTTCTCACCTCAGCCTCCCAGAGTGCTGGGATTGCAGGCATGAGCAACCATGCCCAAACAATTTTTCTCACTTTTAAAAGGTATATTTACATGTTTAAAAAATTATATAATGAATATGTTACTTTTGTAACCAAAAAGCTAATTTAAAATCTTTTTTATAAACTCAAATGACAATGCAATGTAATGTTAATGAAATGAAATGAAATTTACATCAAGGAAAACATTCTAAAGTTTCTGTCAAATTTATTATAGGTTTTTTCTGGAAATAACTGAATTAAAATATATTTAAACCTTACCAAGATGGTGATAACTAAAAGTTAGAATTTCATTTTTATAGGCCCTTATCTTTGGAACATAAAGCTTAAAGAATTAACTTGTTGCATAATTTAAATGTAATTGGATATTTCCATTTATGTAATGAAAATTTACATATAAATTATAAATATCTAAATGTCGAAGTAGATAAAAAGAGTTTCATCATCAACAGGGAGTTGAAGCCAAAGCCATGAAAAGGAGGTTTTGAGAAAGTATCTGGCTACTTTCAGTAAGTTCAACAATTCGAGTCTAGATAAATGTGCTTAATGTTAAACATTAAACACATTAATGAAACAAGTGAATCATACAATATTATGAAACCATTGTGATTAGATTTTGAGAATATATAGAAAATGTCAGCAATGTCAGAAGACTTCAGTTTTGGACAATGTTGTTCTGGTGTCCAAAAATAGGAGAACTTTGAACTTCACAACACACAGGAGTAAATTCGTAGGTCAATGGTTTTTCAATGTACAGAAAAATAATTGGTGATCAATAAAAGTCAACATGGATTATAAAAGAATAAATCATATAAAATGTTGATTTCCCTTTTTAATAGGGTTATTAGATTGGACTGAAGAATGCCAAACATAGTATATTTTTAGTTTCTGCAAAGCTATTGAAAATGAGTAATATAACAGTCTAGTTAAAAAAAAATGTAGCCTGAATAATATTAAAAATACTCATAGCTGATTGAACAACACTATCTAAAATAATCTTGAATGGACAGCTACAAGGTCTGTAATAGTCTGTCACAGGGCTTGCCTTATTTCTATACGCTTTATGTTAGTCACTCAAATGTACAAACAGAAGTCCCATTATCATTTGATATTTCAAGAAGCTGAAGACATTAGCTGGGGTCTTACTTCCCCAAGACTTCCTTGGATAGCTGTTGATCTGACTCTGAAAGTGTCCCGAGCCATCCTGGCGAGAGGTTCTGGTTCTGAGAACGTGCCTATGTCTGTTTCTCCAAGGTACCTGTGCTCCCACCTCCAGACGCTGGCTTTTCTTTCGTCACTAACCTGAGTAACCTGGTCTGTGAAACTCCATTCTGGAGCCCTGCCTAGGCATTGTTTTTCTTTCCAGTAGTTGAATTCCTGTCACTTGCTAAGGATGCTGCCGTCCCCAACAGAGACTCCCAAATGCCAGCTGCTACTCTGCCTGAATTTGTTGATGATCCTCTTCCTGGATCTTTCAAAGCCGCGTATACCTCTCTTCCAAGACTCTATTTTGCTGCACAGGGCCAAATGTTTGAGTTATAAAACCGGATTGGCCAGGTGCGATGGCTCACGCCTATAATCCCAGCACTTTGGGAGTCCGAGGTGAGAGGATTGCCTGAACTCACGTGTTTGAGACCAGCCTGAGCAACTTGGTGAGACCTCATCTCTACAATAAATCAAAAAATTAGCTGGGCGTGGTGGCGCATGCCTGTAGTTCCAGCTACTTGGAAGGCTGAGGCGGAAGGATTGCCTGAGCCCAGCAGGTGAAGGCTGCGGTGGCTAGGAGCATGCCATTACCCTCCAGCCTAAGCAACAGAGTGAGACTTCAACTCAAAAAAAAAAAAAAAAAAAAAAAGATTGGATTCATAATAACACATAATAGCACGACACAAGGTTGTTCTGAGGAATAAAAGGCCAGCACAAAACCTGGCATGGAGTAACCCTCCATGAATGGCTTATGAAATTTAATTAAATCCAAACGTGTGATGGGTTATCACATAACAGTAATAATAGTTTAAAGATACAACATGCTAACTCAAAGTAATAAGCACCTTTGAGAACATATTAATATATGAGTTAGAGGACTGTCCATCAGGGATATTTGCAACAGGAATCCTGTATCTGGAGGGAGACTGGATCATTTTAATTTCATTCTGTATAATTTTTATGCACACATTTTCCTCAATCTAATAATTTTTTGCTTTCTTCAGAGATTCTAGCATAATGCCTTGACAATAAAAATCGCTCCACATTCTGTTTGTTGAATAAAAGATAGAGACAGATCTGCAAAATACTATACCTCCATGACACCAACTGAAGAGTACATAAAACGCTATTACCGTGTCCCACTGGATGGTGAGCTGATTCATACCCGGAGGAAAGAGAAGTCCTTGGCTTCCCTCTGGAAAAGAATGTGAAAACTGTTTAGATTTTAATATTTTACTAAAATAATGAAAAACATTACCTTTCTTCCTAACAGTTATTGTCTTTGGTGGGAACCTTTGATTATGAAGAAAAGGAAGGGGAAAGGGGAGTAAAAAAGGAAGGAAGGAAATAAACAGGAAATGTTCCTGGTGTATTGAGGAGTAAAGCAAAAGAATGGAATTATATCCACTTCTAAAACCGCTATGAATCACCTTAGTGGGACGTTTGACCCTGGTTAATGTCCTGCTCCTCTCTCTGAGCTAACTTCTGATAATGAATTTGTCTGACCGCTGTTATGTGCCTGTCACACACTAGATAGATGTATTAGTCTTTGATGAGCAAAACTTGGAAAAAGTCAAAAATTGTTGAACTCCCAGAGAAAAAGTATCCCAAATGAAGAAAGATAAAGTGAGACAAAGGCCACCAGTTAAATGTTTAGAAAACCCTTCCGTCTGTAGAGACCTCAAAAGAAACACAATATAGGAATTCCGAACAATAATGTCACTAGTTTACAACTAGAGTTGCATTATTCAAATAATTACTTATATTATTGCACAATTCAGTTACTCAATAATCCATAATGTTCAGTTATTTATCTTGTTAATCTGTTTAATGAAACTGAGCTTTTCATACAAAACAACAACAAAACACAACTCATGGCTCATCAAGAAGCATAAAATATAACATTTTTTAAAAACTGGGGTCCCCGGGGCCCAGGAACATAAGGGTCCCTTTCATGATCTGTTAGTAGTAGCAGCTGTTCTCTTAATAAGAGGCCACACAAGCCATAAAAGGTTGCTAGTTAGAAATTAACCACTCATGTCATAAATATGCAGTCATTATTTTTAAAGTGACATAATGCCAAACAATATTACATATTCAACTTTCATCAGTAACCAGTGTGTGCAATTTCATGAGAATTTGCAAGAGAAAACAACTTGGTCCACATATATCCGAGAGGAAATACAGCTGTCTTTAAGTATTTGAAGGGTCGGTGTCCCTTTACCTTTTGGCCTGTGAGAAGCACATCACTCCACCTCAGAGCCAGGCTGCCACCTTGCTGGCCGTGTCATGTCTTCCCTGCCTGCAGCCTGCCTGTCAATGATCACTTCAGATTTTCAGCTCTGAGACAGATGGAAATGTCAACCGAGCCTGACCTACATCTGATTCTTGAAGAGGAACTCAAATTCTCCATTTCGAAATGACTGACTCTCGTGTCACTATTTGGGAAAACCCAGATTACTGAAAGTGAACTGCTTTGTCAGAACTTTTTATCTCAGCTTAAACTTATTGGTCCCATCCAAGAAGTAAGCACACATACATTTTTGTTTTTCAAAATCTTTGACACCAAAAATATGATGCTGAGTTTTATTTAATTTTTTTTATTTTTTGAGTTGGAGTCTCACTCTGTCGCCCAGACTGGAGTGCAGTGGCCGCTCCCGGCCACCGCAGCCTCGCCTGCTGGGCTCCGGCGATCCTTCCGCCTCAGCCTTCCGAGCAGCCGGAATTACAGGCATGCGCTACCACGCCCGGCTGATTTTTTGATTTATTGTAGAGATGAGGTCTTGCTGCCCAGGCGGGTCTCGAACCCGCGGGCTCAGGCAACCCACTCACCTTAGCCTCCCAAAGTGCGGGATTACAGGCTGAGCCACCGAGCCCGGCTGATGCTGAGTTTTAATTTACAACCAACACTGATCTCAGTTGTAACCTGTTTCCTTTAAAATTTTCCAGCTTTATTGAGGTACAACAAAGCTATAATAATGAATGGAAGTATATGATTTGATGGTATACGATGTGGTCATTTGGTATGTATATATTTGTGAACTGATGATCGCAATCAAGTTACTTAACGCATCTCTCACCTCATTTAGTTACCCTTTGCTTTGTTTTGTGGTGAGAATATTTAAGCACATTTTAAGTATACTGTACAATTCGGTATTGCTGACTCTGGTCACCATGCCATTTATTAGAGCTCCTGAACTTACTCATCTCACCACTGCTGGTTTGTGCACTTTGGCCAGCACCTCTGCCCTCTTCCCCAGTAACTCTATTCTCTGAGTTCTCTGAGTACTTTTGATTCCATGAATAAGTAAGATCATGCAGAATTTGTCTTTCTTTGTCTGAGTGATTTCACTTACCACAAAGCCCTCAATTTTCATCCATGGTGTCACAAATGCAGAATTTCCTTCTTTTGTATGGCTGAATTGTGTGTATGTATGTGTGTGTGTGTGTGTGTGTGTGTGTGTGTGTGTGTGTGTGTGGTGTATGTATATATGTATCTATAGAGTATATATATACACATATATACAATTCATATATATATAGTGTATATATATGTATATATGTGTATATATATATATACACACACATTCAATTTCTTTAGCATTTCATCCATTGACAGACACTTAGCTTATTTCTATGTTTGACTATTGTGATTAATGTTGCAATGAACACATCTGCATGGTGCTAATTTAATTTTTAGAGGGCATATATCTAGAAGGTGGATTGCTGGGTCATATGGTAGTTCTAGTTCAAATTTTTAAAGGAAACTTCATATGGTTTTTGGTAATGACTGTATCAACTTACATTCCCACCACCAACAGGGTACAAGGGTGCCTTTTCTCTGTACCCTGACCAACTCTTGTATCTTGTCTTTTTGCTAATAACCATCCTAAAATATGAGAAATTTTGACTTGTATTTCTCTGATGATTAGTGTTGGTGAGCTCCTTTTCATACACCTATTGGCCATTTGTATGTATTATTTTTAAAAAATCTGTTCAGATCCTTTGCCCATTTTTATTTATTTTTTATTGCTGTTGTTTATAGTATGAGAATCTTAGCTGGGAATTTGCACATTGGGCAACTCAAAATTTCCACATATGTTTGTGAATAACCACCACACCAAAGTGTCATGAACATTAATTTGGGGTTTACAAATAAATTTTAGCTACTAGGCAAATCTTCAAAAACAAAATCCATGAATAATGAGGATTGACTATACAAAATTTCATATGTGACTGGTATGACTTCACTTGTTCATCAGAAAGCATTAAGACCTTCTCCTCATAGGCAGGGTTGCTACCTGGGTTTGCCTGGGCCAGTTCAATTTTAACCTGACACTCCACTTTATTTTCAAAATTATTCCAATTTGAAAAAAGGCGGCTGATATAAAATGTGTGATCCTGAAAACATATATGAAATTAATGGGTGCATTTTGAGCTTTACCATTTGTACAACACATCATCAGGACAAGTATATCATAGTGCAATATTTTAGATGTTTTTTCCAGCTTTAAAAAGTCTACTTTAAAGAACTAAAACAGAACAGAAGAGAACAACTACAGTTGTAGTTCTTGTGCCATCATGATGTTCTATAAATTTACCTGCCCACTGTGGATTAAAGGTATCTCCTGTCTACCTGTCCAGAGGCAACAAACATTGTCATAAACTAAATGGCTACTGGAAGGGGCTTGTCATCATCCATATGAGCTGCTATAACAAAATACCTTAGACTGGGTCATCTACTCATAAGTGAAACGTATTGCTCACTGCTCTGGAGGGTTGGGAAGTCTAAGATCAAAGCACTAGTAGATTTGCTGTCTGGTGAGGGCTCACTCTCCTCTTCTACGTGTCCTCGCATGGCAGAAAGAAACAGCAGGCTCTCTCAGCCCTCTTTCCTATGGGCACTAATCCCATTCAGGAGAGCTCAGTCCTCGTGACCCAGTCACTTCCCAGAGGCCCCACCTCTTAAAACCAGCACATTGGGGATTAGATTTCAACGCATGAATTTTGGAGAGGCACAAACACCCAGGCCAACACAAGACTCCTTATAGTGGATTAGGCAGAATCTCCCAGTTTTAAAGGAACAAGTGGAAACCAAGACCCCGGGTGTCAACTCTTGTCTAGCAATGCTGGTCTATCCATAGGGGAGCAGACCTGGCAGAACTTATCTTGCTTCAGGTGGCAGAGCCATAAGTGGGTGTAGAATGCAGGAATAGACTGTTGGACCCTGAGACGGGAACTCAGTGAATCTCCAACTCTGAATAGAGGTGAGAAACCTATCTCCTTTATATGGGACAGTGATCAACAACCCCAGCATCTTCTAGTAGGCCTGGTTTAGGCTTGGTAGCATGGTTGCAGATGGAGACTAGGAAACTTTTCCTGAATCTGTGCTTGCATAGCTAGAACACTCCTTTTACTTGGCGAACTGTGCTTCTTTGAAGTGGCTTTAGTCAGGGAGAGGCTCTGAACATTATAGTGTGTAAAGCTCCCAAGCCGTCCCCTCAAAGGTACCACTGAAGATGAAAATTACACTAGAAAGACCTGATTTGGGAGACTTGAAATTTTGTGTTTTAGGGATCTAGCAATTCTGTATGGAATGGGGCAATCAATATTATGGGAGGGTCAAGAGGCTGATAGGTGGTTGGGTGAGTTGGTTTTTGAAGCAGAGATGATGGCAACCACTAACTACAGAGTCAAAGGGACGTTTCTTAATCTGTGGGTATGCTCTGTAGAGGCACTTGCACATATCTGCATGATTCTTGATAGGTAGGATGCCATGGTACAGCCCAGTGTCTCTCTAACGTGGGGGGAAAACAGGTGTCCCCCCATTTGAGAGGGCTTACTGTGCCACAATGGGTAAACTGTGACTGGACATCCTCCGCCCCGCCCCACCAGGACAAAATACACACCCACCCTCATTCTTGAGCAGCCATAAACTCATCCAAAATGACAGAATTGTCCTTAGAAAGACAATTCTAAGAGAAGGCTGAGGGCTTGTTTTGGTTATTGTTTTTCCTAAATTACATAATAAGAGCCATGCTTTGAAACAGTTCCCCAATTCTTGGTGGAATAAAAGTCTAATTGTCTGATAGATGTTTAAGTAGGAAAGTGACTTCCTCTTCCCAATGTCTTCTTTAAAGAATTGAGAAAGGCAACAGCATGTGGGATTCCACCCCCCCACCCAACCCTGAGCGTAAAAGAAGAAGCCTTCTGTGCTGGCTGGATGTGGGCAGCAAGCCCCTCTTTACCGCCTTGTGAAGGCAGTTTCTGTGTCTATGGCACTCAGGGCTTGATCCCGAAGCAAAGAACGCTTTTGCTCTCTCCAGTCTACCAGAGGCTTCTATCGATGACTGATGGCGTCCTCCTGCCCTTGCACTGTTCTGGGCGGAATGAAGGGGCTGCACATTCACCGAAGGCCTCCCAGGTGCCACTACACACTGCGTTCGGAGCTGTGACTAGAGCGCTAGTCAGTGGCTCCCAAGGACCCTGGGGTGGCAAAGACGATTCTACTTAAAACTTGCAATGCAAAAGAAGAAAGTGTTCGTGGAAAGACACAGACACCGTTAAAAGGGCAGCAAGGAATGCACGGCAGTCTCAAGCCCACACTCGGCAAGGCAAGCTTCATCCTTGAATGATAACCCCCCGGGGCAGAGCTCCTCGAATCTGGGTTAGTGACACTGGCTGGCTTCTATTCCTTCGGTCAGCTCTGACACAGCTCTGACAGAGCTCTGAGCTAGACGTCATGGGCTCCGCATCCCTCTTTCCATGGCCTCTCCCTCCACCCCACCACGCCCCAGTGGTGCGTGTGCCCCACCACTTGGCTTCACCAGAGGTGTCCGGCTCACTGTCTGGGACTGCCCACGTTTCAACACTCACAACTCTGAGGGATTAAGAAAAGTAGAATTTAAATTCCGTAGTCTTTGTTTAAGAAGATAACAGAGAATGGTATTCATATCAGAAAACATTGTATCAAGAATATGAAACTTGGCTGGGCACAGTGGCTCACACCTGTAATCCCAGCACTTTGGGAGGCCAAGACGGGAGGAGTTCTTGAGGCCAGGAATTTGTGACCAGCCTGGGTACCATAAAAACGCCAATAAATAAAAATGCAAAAATGAATTTAAATAAATAAATAAATTTAGCTGGACAGGGGAGGCACACCTGTCGTCCCAGCTACTCAGGAGGCTGAGGCAGATGGATTGCCTGAGCCCAGGAGTTTGAGGCTGCACCTCACTACACTCCAGCCTGGTTGACAGACAGAGACCCCAACTCAAAAAATAAATAAACTTATTTTTCTAACTTCATGGCCTTGAAGTTAGGAGTTTTAATTATCTTGAAGATACTTTGACTCACTCTTCAAATATGCCAGAGAAAGGAGGTATCACCTTGCTTTCTTAATTATCTCAATTCCTGAACTGATGACCCTATTATTCATAAGGAGTTATGCAGAGTCTTTGCAAAGAAATGAAATGCTGTTCATCTTTTGACTCATCCAAAGGACAGTACCTGCAGCAGCTGCCCTGTTCTTCTGGGTGTCGAGCCCCGTGTGGCTCATTCAGCTTTGCTGGAGGAAAGAGCACTCCAGATCGAATCATCACCACTTCCTGTGACGTGTGGATCGAAGGTCAACGCTGCCTTACTTTCTAAGAGCTTGCTAGAGGCGGAGGTGAAGTCAACACCTTCAGTACACAACTCTTGCTCTTGGAGGCCACATGCATGCCTTCCAAGAGGTCCATTTCCAGAATCTCGGTTTCCATATGGGCCCCTTTCTTTGCTTTTTTTGAGTCGAGGTCTCACTCTGTCCCCTGGGGCTGCAGTGCCGTGGCACAGTCATGGCCTACCCCTTGGCTCAGGGGGCCTTTCCGTCTCAGCCTCCCAGGTAGCTGGGACTACAGGCAAGTGCCACCATGCCCAGCTAATTTTTATATTTTTTGTAGAGACAGGGTCTCACTGTGTTGCCCAGACTGGTCTCAAACTCCTGGCCTCAAGCGATTCTCCCAACTAGGTCTCCCAAAGTACTGGGATTATAGGTGTGAAACACCATGCCCAGCCATATGTGCCCTTTTCTAAATTTGATTTTCCTGAGCCTGTGTTCATCAGAGGCTTGCTCTAGATTCATAGAGAATAGAAGCCCTCCATCTCAAACCTCATATAGTACATTTCCCTAGGTATAAATAGCTCTCCAGAGTACCAAATAAATGGATAAATGGGAACGCTTGTTTTAAGAAGATCTTCTTGGATATTTAATAGAGGTACTTTAAACACACAAGGCTTCAAGTTTTTCCCTGCTCTCTCTCTCTCTCTCTCTCTCTCTCTCTCTCTCTCTCTCTCTCTCTCTCTCTCTGTGTGTGTGTGTGTGTGTGTGTGTGTGTGTGTAAACACATATAAGTGACTTTCTAAAATACTTGTATTTCGGCCCATATTGGGATACTCTTAGGAATATTTGGACCCATTTTGGAATATTCTGAATCTAGGATCTCAGAAGCAATATGAGAAACCCAGGGTTATCTTCTTAAATGTAAATGGAATTTTTGATGGACTGCCTTATTTTTTCTAGACACACCGGATGAAGAGCATGTGTAAAATTTTACTTGATGTATTTCAGATGTGCTGTACTTTGTTGAATAAGGTAGTAAAAGGCAATTTTATCAAATCATATCATGGCAAAACTGTTTCTATTACAACCTATTCTCACTTCTTTCATCTTTGAAATGCTCGATTATTTGTAAGTATGAACTTAAAAGAAAGTATATTTATTTAGAGTTTTGTTTAATAGTTTAGATGTTAATTTAAAACATGCAAGGAAGTAGGTCATTTTTTAAACTTCTTAAAAGAATACTCAAGAAAAACATTTGGAAGACCACTGTTCTAGAGCTCAACTCTGCAAGTTAAACCAAAGCTACATGCAGAAAAGATGCAACAAAATATCCATAGTGGTTTCCTTGGAGTATGGAATTACGATTATTTTTTCTTCCTTTTGCTTTTCCATAACTTCCCATTTTTAGGATGAGGTTATTATATGTGATACTTTAAAAATATTTTTAAAATACTGAACGCATTAAAGACAAGGAAAACTTTAAGAGATATGCATGGGAGACCCCGTCCTAGTCAATTCTAGCATATGAGCCTGTTGCAGGAAATTATGGATAGACATTAAACTATAAGTAGAAGGGGAGAGAAAGTTTTTATCCCGCTAACCTCCCCTTCCCTCTTCTGACCCCTTCAAAATCGACCTAGAGACTTCAGCTACTCAAAGGAACGAGGGTCATTTCAGAAATACAATAATGATCATTACTATTATTAATGACATATTGTTATTTGTTATTATCATTTTTGGCTTTCATGGAAAATTTGTAAAATTGATAGAAACAATAGAAGGTAACAAGGTAAATACGGTTTTTCGTTTTTTGAGTCGGGGCCTCACTCTGTTGCCCCGATGGAGTGCTGTGGCACAAAGACAGCTCATCGCAGCCTCGACCTCCTGGGCTCAAGCAATTCAGCAGCCTCAACCTTCTGAGAAGCTGATAATACAGGCACACACCACCAAGCGTGGCTAATATTTTTATTTTTTATAGAGACACGGTCTTGCCCTGTTGTTAGACAGAAGGTTTTATTTATCCACTCACTGCTGCCAATCTGTGGCAAAAAATACTTATGAAGTCTCCCACAGTGTACAAAATATTTTTAGAGAATTGTTCAGATAAAGGATAGAGCTCAACTAACCAGGAATGGTGGCAGGTGTCTGTAGTTCCAGCCACTTAGGAGAATGAGGTGGGAGAATCACTTGAGCCCAGAACTGCAAGGCTGCAGTGAACTATGATCTAGTCACTGCACTTCAACCTGGGCAGTAGAGTCAGGTCCTGTCTCCGAAAGAAAAGAAGAGAAGAGAAAAGAAAAGAGGGAAGAAGAGAGGGAAGGAGGGAGGGAGGGAAACCAGCATGATCAAGGCACACACCCATCAGTCTATTTTGCAGACCTCTCATTCACTTGGCCTTGATACATGATGTAAGCTTGCATTGTAGCATAAGAGTGATTTTAGGTTGTGCAAATTAACAGTGGTAGCCTGGCATGGTGGCTCACGCCTGTAATCCCAGAACTTTGGGAGGCCAAGGCGAGAGGAGTCTCTGAGCCCAGGAGTTCAGGATCAGCCTAGGCAACATGGTGAGACCTCGTCTCTAAAAATTTGTTTAAAAATTAGCCAGCCATGATGGTGCACACCTGTAGTTCCAGCTACTCGGGAAGCTGAGGTGGAAGGATGGCCTCAGTCCAGCAGGTCAAGACTGTGGTCGCCATGAGCGTGCCACTGCATTCCAGTCTGAGTGGCAGGGTGAGACTCTGACTCAAAAAAAAATTTTTAATGTCATCAGTAAGACAGTCTAATCTGCGAATCTATGCATGCACACAGTTCTGAAGACTGAAGATTTCCTCCAGAAAGATCTAGCGTTCATTCCATTTACTCAGAGGGAAGAGTAAGGACCCATCCGCAAGCAAGCCAACCATCTTAAGTGGTTTTTGCTGCCTCTGCTCATCTTGCAAGGCTGAGTTAAAACCTGAATGAAAATGTAAAGGGCTTTGGTTGATCCACTCGACAAATTGAAAGGCGTCCTTTAAGCGTTTCTCTTCAGCCTCCAAGCATGGGCCCAGGTGCTCTGGCTGGTGCATGCACCTGTGACTAGATGATGCTTCCAGGACAGTCATTTCTACACTTCAGGACTCAACAACTGCCAGCTTCTCAAAGCCACATTTCAATGGATGTGGGAAAGCCTGCAGGAATGAGCTTGAAAATTCAGCATGTCAGAACACACCAGGGACCAGCATCGTCCAAGGTAAACACTCTCATGAACAGTTGCAGGAGAAGATTCAGTCCCTAGAGGTTTACGACAGCCGCGGGCAGGCCTGTGTCCTGTCCTGAATCACGCAGCGTCCGGGTCACCACAGTGCGACCTGCTTTAGCTCATGCTGAAGCATCACATCCAGAAAATCACAGCTGTGATGTGCTCGTTTTACCTTCCCCAACACGTAATTATTCAATTAGAGGGGTTATTTGCACCATCTAAAATCACTCACTTACCACCAGAGGTGCACACACTGCCCTGAGAAAGCTGGTTGAGACTATCCCTTGTCACAAACTACATGTTTGGAGAGACAAAACACCTTTTTTTTTTTTGGTTTTACCTTGGCATACTTTTTCTGCCATGCTACCTATAGACATCTTTCAAAATAACTGAGAGTGTTCTTTATTAACTATGTAAAATATACCATGGAATCAATTTTGCCTTTTTATAAAAAACATGCCCTGAGAGGTATGAATCGCGTGAAAGGACAATTATGCTTTTTAAAGAATATATTGCCCAGGCTGGAGTGCTGTATACAGGGACGGTCATGACCCGCCACAGCCTTGAACTCCTGGCTTCAAAAGATCCTCCCCTTGGCTTCCCAAGTAGCTGGGACTATAGGCACAAAACACCACACCCAGTAAGAGAATTATGCTTTATCATTTTGGTCTGGACATATTTGTTCTGACCTTATGTACTTATTTTTAGAACATTCATTCGTTCAAGAGATATTGAATATTCATTAAATTATTATTGCATGTGTACTGTGTTCTAGTAATTATTCTAGCACTGGGGATACAGGAGTAAACAAAACAGACAAAAGTCTGGTCCCCATGGAGCTTTCATGCTAGTTTGAGGAGACAGACACAAAGCAAAATAAGGGTCAGGCGTGGTGGCTCAGCCTGTCATCCTAGCACTTTGGGAGGCCGAGATGAGAGGATTGCCTGAGCCCGGGGATTCGACACCAGCCTGGGCAACCTGGTGAGACCTCGGCTCCACAAAAAAATCACAAAAATTAGTTGGACGAGATGGCATGCGCCTGTAGTTCCAGCTACTTGGAAGGCTGAGGCAGAAGGATGGCGTAAGTCCAGCAGGTCGAGGCTGCAGTGGCCGGGAGCGTGCCACTGCACTCCAGCCTGGGTGACAAAGTGAGACTCCAACTCAAAAAAAAAAAAAAAGTAAAATAAGGAAGCAAAATATAGCAAGCCTGGTATGCTTAGAGGAGCTCACTCTGGAACAGAACATTTGAGCCAAGGTCTAAGTGAAGTTAGGTCATAGAGTTAATTTGGACAAGAGTGTTTCAGGCAGACTGTGGGAGGGGGAAGGGGAGAAAAAGTGGCTCCAGGCTGCACTAGAGGACCAGTAGGGAAGTCAGTGTGGGAGGAGCAGCTTAGCGGAGAGGAGAACTGGAGGAGACAGACTCAGAAGGCAATGAGGGTGAGAGAGGACCTGCCTGGAGGTGGAGGGCGACGGTGCCAGGATCCCCAGGTCTCTGGCTCTCCTCATGACTGAGATGGGAGGCGTCAGAGGCTTTTAAGCCAGCAATGATTTCGGCCTGCAGACTCTGGCCCAAGTCACTAGAAAGTGAGGCGGGTAAAACTTTAAGAGAAAACATATTTTGCAGGGCAGTGGGGAAGGGAATGAGGAACTGGATTTGGGACATGCTAAGTTTGAAATACCTATTGTCCAGGTAGAGATGTCGAACAGATTCCATATGAATCTGGAATTCAGAGGGCAGACACAAGCCAGATATCGAAATGTGAGTGCCATCTGCAGATAGATGGCATTTACAGCGTGGATGAGATTCCCACAAAAGTAGCCATAGACTAGAGATCGAAAAGGAAAAATATTCCAAGACTGAGTCCGGAACACTCTTAGGTAAAGGCATCAGGAAGAATAAACCAGGGACAATGTTCTGTTACCTATCCTTGAGAAAGTCACCTGAAAACTAATTTATTATGATTGGGAAAGTAGTTAACTGTATATTTTGCAAAACTGTAGCTTAAGGCTAAAATAGACCCTAACCTAAAGGATGACCAGCTTCAACCTGTTGGTTCTTTGGCAACCAGATATCTTGACCTTTAAAACACCAGTTTACTGAGTCATTCATTCAATTTCAATTTAGGGACTTAATTTCAGTCAAATGAAGGGCAATGGCTGACAAATTGACCTGTAGCATAAAGTCGGCAGCTTAGAGTAAATATGGGCTTGCTCAGACAAAACAGGGGGTCTAGTTCTAACTCAGAAGTTTGTCAGGGGACCAGTTCAGTTCCAAAAGCAAAATTTGTTCAGTGTCTATTACATGTAAGATATTTGATCGGGTCCTTTGGGACATATAAATGTGAATAAGACACTGTCCTAGTCTTCAAAAAGATTACAACAGAAAAAAGGGGAAATAGGACAAGTAAAATATGATGAGAACCACAGAGAAGCAGAGATGTGTCATGGAGGTTCAAGCCAAAGAAAGTGATTCTCATCAGGGCACAGTTTCTGTAATCCTAGCACTTTGGTAGGCCAATGCAAGAGGATTGCTTAAGGCCAGGAGTTCAAGACCAGTCTGGACAACATAGCGAGATTCCATCTCTAGTCTTAAAAAAATAAATAAATAAAGTGATTCTCCACTGGAGACATGGCATTTAAGGTCATCTTTGAATTGTGGTATGGGTAGGAAGGAACTTCGATAGGTAGAAGATTAGGTATGGGCAGAGGCGGAAAAGCTATTATTAATCCGAAACAATACCATTCTTCCCATTAACTCTCTTGGTTATGTTTCAAAGAAAGTGCCTTTGAGGGCTGCAGTGGCTCCTGCCTCTAGTCCCAGCCAATTGGGAGGCTTAAGCCCAGGATGTGAGGCTGTAGTGAATGCTCCAGTCCGGGTGACAGAGCTAAACTCCACCTCTTGAAAAAAAATAAAATGTGTTCTTCAGGATTCCAGTTAGTATCACTTTTTATAGTTGCTTTTTTTTTTTTTTTAAGAGACCAGGTCTCACTATGTTGCCCAGGCTGGTCTCGAACTCCTGGCCTCGAGTGACTCTTCTTGTGACTTCACTGTTGGGTGTCCATGCTCCAAACCACTGTTATTGTCACTCATACTTCTTTCATTGTTTCCTCCCAAAATGGAGAAGCAAAGGTTACATAAATAATTGTTAGTTTGGGCCAGGCACAGTGGCTCATGCCTATAATCCCAGCACTTTGTGAGGCCAAGGCAGAAGGATTGCTTGATCCCAGGAGTTCGAGACCTGCCTGGGCAATACAATGAGGCCTCATCTCTACAAAAAAATTTAAAAATTAGCCAGGCACGGTGGTGCCCACCTATAGTCCCAGCTATGGGAGACTGAGATGGAGGGATTGCCTGAACCCAGGAGGTCAAAGCTGCAGTAAGCCATGATTGTGCCCCTGCACTCCAGCCTGGCCAACAGAGTGAGACCCCGACTCAAATAATAATAATAATAAAGAATAGTTCGTTTGAAGTCATTAAGAAAATAAGTGTATATCTGCATACCCGTGTTTATTGCAGCATTATTCACAGTAGCAACCTAAATGTGAAAGTAACCTAAATGTCCATCTACAGATAAATAGATGAATAAAATGTGGTGGATATGGAATCAGCCTTATACAAAGGGAGTCCTATCATAGACAACCACATGGGTGCTCCTTGAAGACATTCCACTGTGAAATAAGCCAGTCACAAGGAGACAAATACTGCCTGATTCCACATATATGAAGATCTACGATAGAATCTTAGAAACAGGAAGTAGGATCCTGCCTGCTGGGGCAGGTGAGAAGAGGACAACAGAAGCTGTCCCCTAGGTGTGATGCTTTAGTTTTGCAGGACGAAACAGTTTGCAGTCCTAGAGGTCTGTGGCAAAGTGTGCATGTGGTTAACATTGCATACTGCTTGCTTAAAAATGGTTACAATGGCAAAGGTCATGTCACATTCAGTTTTTATTACAGTAAGAAAAAGAAAAGGGCTGGGCTTGGTGGCTCAGCCTGTCATCCCAGCACTTTGGGAGGCCGAGGCGAGTGGATGGCCTGAGTCCGCAGTTTCGAGACCAGCCCGGGCAACTTGGCGAGACCTTGTCTCTACAATAAAAAATCAAAAATTAGCCGGACATGGTAGTGCGCGCCTGTAGTTCCAGCTACTTGGAAGGCTGAGATGGAAAGATTGCCAGATCCCAGCAGTTGATGCTGGGGTGGTCGTGAGCGTGCCATTGTACTCCAGCCTCGGTGACAGAGTGAGCCAGCAAATCAAAAAAGAAAAAGAAAAGAAGATGTGTATGTGTGTGTCAGTACTCGCTCGGTCTAAGGATCCCAACCCTACCAAAACTGCTTAGCCGAAAAAGGGAGAATGTGTTGGTTCGAGGAATCCAAGAGAGCAAGCAGGCAGAGGGCCGCAGCCAGGGACCCTGAAGTGTCCCCCGGTGTCGCCCTCCTGCTCCCGATTTGCACTTTCCTGCGGCAGATGGGCTTCCCCACTGGGTGGTCAACAGGTCGGTGTCATGCTTGAAACTTTTTTTTTGGCCTCTAGAAAAAGTGTCTGTTGTTCTCCCTCCAGGAGCAAAATATTAAGAAGAGCTCTCAGCCGGGTTCGGTGGCTCAGTCTGTAATCCCGCGCCTTTGGGAGGCTGAGGTGAGGGGATTGCCTGAGCCCGCAGGTTCGAGACCCGTCTGGGCAGGCGAGACCTCATTTCTACAATAAATCAAAAAATTAACCGGGTGTGGTAGTGCGCGCCTGTAGTTCCAGCTACTTGGAAGGCTGAGGCGGAAGGATCGCCGGAGCCCAGCAGGTGGAGGCTGCGGTGGCCAGGAGCGTGCTGCACTCTAGTCTGGGCGACAATGAGACTCCAACTCAAAAAAAAGAAGAGCTCTCAGTAGTCCAGTCTACCACTGGACTAATGATGACTGTAAGAAGAACCTTGGTCGGGCTCAGTGGCTCAGCCTGTCATCCCAGCACTTTGGGAGGCCGAGGCGAGTGGATGACCTGAGCCCACGGGTTTGAGACCCACCTGGGCAACATAGTGAGATCTCGTCTCTACAATAGGTTAAAAATTAGCCGGACATGATAGCACACACCTGTAGTTCCGGCTACTTGGAAGGCTGAGGCTGAGGGATCGCCAGAGCCCAGCAGGTCGATGTTGGGGTGGCCCTGAGTGTGTTCCGGCACTCCAGCCTGGGTGATGGAGTGAGATTCCAACTCAAGGTCTATCTAACCTTAAACAAGAAATAAAAAAAATAAAAAAATAAAAAAAAAGAGATTCCAACTCAAAAAATAAATAAAAGATAAAGAAGAACCTTGAAAGTCCAGTGGGAGCCCTTGGGTGGGAGGCATATCAGTAAGTTAGAGATTACGTTACAACATCTATAACAAAGTGCCCCAAGCTCACAGTGGTTGAACGCAACTGTCACCGATGTTCCCGGATCTGCCGGTTGACAGGGCTGCCGTCCTCAGGCAGTGGTGACTAGCGTGGCTATATTGCACACCCTGGCCACACTCCTCCTGAGTCCAAAATGCCAGGGAGCATGGGAAGCCTCTGAAGTTTAGCGCAGAGCCGTCCTAACACTGCCACTCATGCCACGCATCGTGGGTCAAAGCAAGTCACAAGGCCAGACACTATGTTAAGAGACAGAGAAATACTTTCTGCTTACAGCGAAGCCATCATCAGAGTGGCAAGCAGGGAAAGGGGAGGTTGGCGCCAGCTCACTTTGTCCACCCCAGAGGGTGATGGTGAGAAACGCTTCTCAGAAGAAGGGTTGTTGGGCAGTCAAGACAGTTGGCGTCCACCGAACAGACACAGTAAAATGAAGTAGTTGGTAGATTTCATCAATCCCAACATACTAGAGGGCGACTGGATGAGAGCTAGTTAGCCCTTACAATGTGACCAGCACCAAAACAGGAATTTCATAGCTATCATCTTAAAGAAGCAATAAAAGCTATTATTAACCTGAAACGATACCATTCTTCCCATTAACTCTCTTGGTTATGTTTCAAAAAAAGTGTGTTTGAGGGCTACAGTGGCTCCTGCCTCTAGTCCCAGCCAATCGGGAGGCTTAAGCCCAGGATTTGAGGCTGTAGTGAATGCTCCAGCCCGGATGACGGAGCTAGTTCAAGAGGTAGAGTTCTACCTCTTGAAAAAAAAATATGTTCTTCAGGATTCCAATTAGTATCATTTTTTCTAATTGCTTTTTTTTTTTTTTTTTTAAGAGACCAGGTCTCACTATGTTGCCCAGCTGGTCTTGAACTCCTGGCGTCAAGTGACTCTTTCTTCTCTGCTTCCCAAAGTGCGAGAACTACAGGTGTGAGCCACTGTTCCCATAATTGCTTCTTTTAAGAGTAGGTCACAGCTTACATGTTCCATTTTTTTTTTTAATTTGTGAAGCAAGCATGGAACAGTGGAAAAGAGGACTTTTTTACAGCCAAGGAAAACTGAGGGTAAATGCTAGCTTGGCCATTTACTAGGTGAATGACCTTAGACAACTCATCAGCCTCTTTTTACCATCAGTTTTCTTCTCTTTAAAATGTGTGTGATAATAGACACCAAAGAAAGTTTTGGGGAGAATAACATGAGATGTACATCACAGAGTTTGTCACACAAGTGTTTGTTTCTTGGTTATGGGGATAACAAATGAGGGATGGCAAAATTCCTACACTGAGTTCAATACTTTACTCTCTTTTCCTCACTAAAAATCTAACACCATTAAATAATGGAAAGATTCTCAAATAAAATGGAGCACAAGTTTACATAGAAAAAAGAAAAGTAAAACATTGGATGAAGTCTTTAGCACTATACTTGAGATCAGACCAAAAGTCTATTAAAAAAAAAAAAGCCGTTTTTTTGTGTTGTCAACCGTTCTTGGGAGAATCTTCTGGTAATCTGGCTGCCAGAGTTTCCATTTCATGTTTCAATCGATAGTGGAGCTCGTACGGTTTATTGTTAATTTTGTCTGAGCCCAGTAGCTGGGACACTGCAGAGTTAACACAGCTTTCACATCCACGGTGTGCAGGTGTGATTCGATTATTTTAGCTCAGGAGAGATGTTAACTTTATAGTCAATAGCTAACTGAATTTCTCTTTCCGAATATCTTTTCCATGTGCCTCATTTTCTTCATGTCATTGGAAAATCAAAGTGTTTGCATGAGTAAGCATGTTGTAAAATGACGATTTATAGTACAAATTTGGATGTCAAATGACTACTTTCTCATTTGACAGAATAAATCTCAGATGATATATTTAACTAATTTGTCTTTTTAGACATCCTTCTAGTTTACCCATTTCCTACACGGTCCTTGCTGCAGCCTTGGTTATAAGAATCTTGATATTTTGCAGAGATTTCCTTCTTGAGTGAGTACTCATCAGTTGTCAAATAAAAAATTGAGTCAATATGTTAGAGCTAAATCTTTGTTTGTGTTTCACTCTAAAAACCAATAGAAAGCTTCATTAAAATTCAGAGTGCAAGAGTATTCTGTAATTATTTAGTAGTGAGGAATTCTCAGAGAATTTCACTACTTTATAGTATAACATAATTTTTTAGTGGATGGCAAAATTATAGATGTGTTCATTTTGAAAAAAATCTAAAATTTCTACTTGGAGTTGTAAGAGAAAACAGTAAGGCTGAGACAACTTTCAAAATTGTCATCTTATCCCAACAAAGCATATATTTTTAATAAATTTTCTCATTTTTTAAAACTCTAAAAATCTAATTTCCTTTTTTTGAACAATGTGTTAACATCATTAGGCCACAGTAACCATAAGTTATATATATAGCACAGCGATTTCTTATTCCATAACTTTAATACACTATAATTTCAAATCTTTTATTTTGTCATTTTCCCATTATGAATATGTGACTTGCAGACAACTTAAAAATAAGAAAAAGATATGTTAGTATGCTTGTATTTGCAGTAGTCAGAAGGTTTTTTACTGTAGCTGACAGAAATCCACTTCAAACTCACTAAGTAAAACATGAGAATTAATAGAAGAAAAACAGGGTCTGTTATGGAATTGACGGGATCTCTGGGGACAAACTTCAGACTTGGCACGAGCGGGACTCTCTCTCTCTCACCATCCACCTCTTGTCTGCTTGATGCTTCCCACTTCTTGTCTCCTCCGAGTGTTTTCCCCATGTAGGCCCAGGATTACAACTTTCTCATCCTTCACCTCAAGAAAGAAGCCCTTTCTTGAAAGCAGTCTCAGAGACGGACTCAGAATGCCCTGTCTCAGGGCACTTGAGAACAATCCCTTTTGTTAGAGAGATGAGGTACTCTGGTTGACCGGAGCAAGATCGTGTTCCCGTCCCTGTGAACCTGGGCGGAGAGATGGACCATAATCAATAATCCAACCACATTCACCTGCAAAGGTAGCAAGACAATTTCCCCAAGGAGAGGGCTTGCTGTTAGCAGATGAAGATGGGAGGGGAAGGTATTCTCCACTGACAAATGTCTCTGGTCTTAGAGGCACTGGAGTCTGGGCACATTGAACATCTTCGTTTCTTTTCTGGTCATGTCTGAAGTTGCAGTGGGGTTTGTATCCTAAGATCTGTGTATGTGAAGGACCCCAGAGTCTCCTTGCAAAAGCTTCAACCCAAGGGAAGGGAATGCCGTGGCACAGGATGCGTTAAAGTTGAATAATTTTAATTCTATAAGAAAGCATTTGGCAGTAATGGGAAACTGTCAGGGGAGGGGAGTGGAATTGGCGGTGGAGGGAAACTGCCAGGGGAGGGAGGGGCACACCTCATCAACAAGGGCACCTGCATAATCAATGTCTGTATACCTAACCCTGAATTGTACCCCACATCTTTATAATACAAAATAATAATAATAAAATTACTATAGAAAGAAAAAAAAGATAGTGGGCCAGGATCAAAGAAGAGAGATGACCGTGGCCGTAGCACTATTTCTGTTTATCACTCAGATCACTTGTTGGCCTGGTATCATGGGCTCATGCCTGAACCCTAGAGTGAAAGAGGTGCAATAGAAATGTGAGTAGACTGGGCTTGGTGGTTCAGCCTGTCATCCCAGCACTTTGGGAGGCCAAGGCGAGTAGATTGCCCGAGTCCGTGGGTTTGAGACCAGCCCAGGCAACTTGGTGAGACCTCATCTCTACAATAACTAAAAAATTAGACAGGTGTGGTAGCGCGCGCCTGTTGTTCCGGCTCCTTGGAAGGCTGAGGCAGAAGGATAGCCGGAGCCCAGCAGGTTGACGCTGCGGTGGCCGTGAGCGTGCCACTGCACCCCAGCCTGGGCGACGGAGTGAGACTTCCACTAAAAAACAAAAAGAAAGAAAAAGAAATGTGAGTAGATAGAAAAGACTGGTCCACAGCGATCTCCATGGAACAGGACATGCAAGAGGTCAGCCGCATTCATGACAACAGCTTCTGTTGTGACCCAAGACCACGTCCCAGCAGAGACACCTGCACCTGCACCATCAGGTGCCAATAGCATAAACACAGACATGAGCAGGTGTGTTTCCTAGTGCGTGCACAGGAGACACAATCATGTGGAGCCAGTGCAGGAGGGAGGGGGTCAGCTGGGCTCAGCCCAGGAGCTCTTTGTCCTGCTTGATATGGATGAGGGCTGCAGTCACCTGTGACTGTAATATCCAGGATGGCCTGGGAACACCGGCAGTTTCTGCTGACTGGCGTCTGGGAAGTCTGTTGACCAAAGGGCCTCATGTTTTCTCCCCGGGGCTTCTCTGTGGCCTGGGCTGCTCACAGCATGTTGGCTGGTTTCCAAAAGGGAGTATCCCAAGCAGAGAAATTGGAAGCTGCAGATATCTCAAGCCTAACCTAGACATTACACAGTGTCACCTCTGTCACATTCTATGGATTAAAATCAGTCACAGGGCCAGCCCATTCAAGGTGGGAATGGTTTATTCAAGGACATGAATACTGGGAGCAGTTTGTTGGGGCCATCTTTGGAACTAGCTCCCACAGCCAGAGAATAAGATTTTGTGACTATCTTAAAGCCATCTCGGAAACACATTATAGTTTCACTCATTCATGCATTCCTTAGTTCATTCAATAAATATTTAGTTATCAATTGTGTGCCAAATACTGCGTGGTTGTGAAAATGTTGAAGTGAATATGACATGGTCAGTGAAATGAATACAGACATGGGAACAAACAACTGCAATGCAGTGGTATGAGGGCCAGAAGACAAGCGGGCAGGTGCGGGAGCACAGAGAAGAGGAATGGATATTGGTGTTGGGAAGGTTTTCTCCTAAAAGGCAGCAGGTAGGTTGAATTTCAAAAGATGCGTAAGCACACTTCCCAGACTTCTCAGGTAGGGAGAAGCACTGGTAGAAGAGCAGCATGGTAGAATGCAGAATGAGGTGCATGTAGGGACCCGAATGGGATGAACAGAGGGTTGGGGAAAGCCGCCAGGGAAGTGGGGGTTATCACGCTTGTGAAGGGTCTTGCAAACCATGTGAAGAGTTTAGATGTTATCTGGTGGGGAGTGGGAAGCCATTGAGCAATTTTAATTAAGAACAGGACATTCATATAATATGGTTTCAGAAGCATTGCTCTAGCCGAGCTCGGTGGCTCAGCCTGTAATTCCGCACCTCGGGAGGCTGAAGTGAGTAGATTGCTTGAGCCCACAGGTTCGAGACCTGCCTGGGCAACTTGAGACCTCATCTCTACAATAAATCAAAAAATTCGCCAGGCATGGTAGCACGCGCCTGTAGTTCCAGCTACTTGGAAGGCTGAGGCGGAAGGATCGCGGGAGCCCAGCAGGTCGAGGTTGCGGTGGCCAGGAGCGACCACTGTACTCCAGTCTGGGCGACAGAGTGAGACTCCAACTCGAAAAAAAAAAAAAAAAAAAAGAAGGATTGCTCTAGCTCACTGTCTTGTATGGACTGGAGGTGGCTGAGGATGTAGGTTAAGTTCAATTACTAAGAAGGTTGTTTTTCTGAGTTGGAGTCTCGCTCTGACTCCCAGGCTAGAGTGCAGTGGCATGCTCACAGCCAACACTGCCTCAGCCTGCTGGGCTCAGGCAATGCTTCCACCTCAATATTCCAAGTGGTTGGAACTACAGGCATGCATCACCACACTGGCTAATTTTTTGACTTATTGTGGAGATGAGATCTCACCAAGTTGCCTAGCCTGGTCTCGAACCCCCGGGCTCAGGCCATTCTCTTGCCCCCGCCTCCCAAAGTGCTGGGATGACAGGTGTGAGCCACCATACCTGGTCTTATTTAGAATGTTTTGATAGTGGTCCCAGTTAGAGAAATGACAAAGGCCTAGACTAAGGTACTGTGGAAAGGACAGAGAGGAAGAAGAATTAGGGGAAGGGGCTGGTAACTGACTAGCTATAGAGAGTGAAGGAGAGGGTGGACTTTTTTTGGCACAGTGCTTCTTCTGGTCAGGATAGGTTAGGCTATGCTGTGATAACAACAAACCCTGTTAGGCTATGCTGTGATAACAACAAACCCTGGGCTCTCCTAAGCTCAACACAAAGGTTTTTTCCTTACTGATACAGTCTCCTCCATTTTATCGCTATGCCATCTGGAATTCGTGGCCTCTAGGGTGGCCACAGTTGAGGGGGGGAAGAGTTTAAGAGGAATGCCATTACTATTTATTTATTTATTTACTTATTTATTTATTTATTTTGTTAAGAGACAGGGTCTCACTTTGTCACCCAGACTGGAGTGCAGTTGTGCAATCATAGCTCACTGCAGCCTCAACCTCCCGGACTCAAGGGATCCTTCCACCTCAGCCCGCAGAGTGGCTAGGACAACAGGCACGTGTGCCACCATGCCCAGCTAATTTTCTTCGTAAAGACAGGGCCTTGCTATATTGCCCAGGCTGGTCTAGAACTCCTGGCCTCAAGTGATCCTCCTACCTGGGCCTCTCAAAGTTGAGATTATAGGTGTGAGTCACCATGCCCAGCCAGGAACACGATTTCTTAAGTGCTTTAAGAAACATACCTCACTTCCATTCCCATTTTATTGCCAGAACTAGGTAGATGGTTCCAACCTAACTGCAAGAAAAGTGAAAAAAAAATGTTTGAAACATTTGGGTATTTGGGGCTGTTATCATTAGCAATATGGATTAACTATGGACCCTGAAAACATACTGCCTGTATTTAAATCTTAGTTCTACTTGTTAGCCACGTAGCTATAGGCAAGTCTCTGTTTCCTCATTTGTAAAACGGTATTATCTGTAACAATAGTCCTTACCTCATGGACTTCTCCTGAGAATTAAAATCAGTTAATATACACAAAATGTTTAGTGGCCGGGTAGGGTAGGCATTCAATTAATATTTTACTTATCATTCATATCAAAATGATTCTACATTTCATTCTCAGTACCTAGGTGAAAAGTAGAGTGAGTGAGATGGAGCGAGTTTGGGAAGGAATATAAATCAACATGTAGCCACGCTGAATTTGCAGGGTCTGTGGGTTCTCCGGCGGAGAGGCTTGCTGGGTGGCCAGAGCATCAAAGGGAGGTTGGGGCTGGGAACATAGATCAGGGCATCATCCATCAGAAGGCAAAGACGTCAGCTGTGGGTGTGGGTGAGGCTGCCTAGGGAAAGTGAAGAGGGTGAGGGAGAATAGAGATTGGAAGACAGAACCCTGAAGAACACCAAACATTTAAGAAGTGAGAAGAAAAAGAAGAGCCCACGTGGTTGCAACCAAATCACGCGGGGGAAGCAAAGGAACTAGAAGGGGACTTCTACAGGGTATCGGTCATTCTAGAATTAGTAACAGCTTATCGACATCTAATTTTGCACTCAGTTCGAAGATAATAATTGTATTTGATGTGAGCTTTAAATTTAGTTCATAGGTTTTAAAATAAATCATTCCAAGTAGCTTAAGAAGAAATGTGAGTATAATACAAGAAGTGAATACAGCATTTATAATTATTTTTTGCCAGCATTTCAGTTAGGAAAACAATTCTTTTACCAAAAAAACCCAACTTTCTGTTTCTATAGGTAATGCCAACATAAAAGAGACAAATCAGGCCAGGCTCGGTGGCTCGGCCTGTCATCCCAGCACTTCAGGAGGCCGAGGCGAGTGGATTGCCTGAGCCCGCAGGTTCGAGACCAGCCTGGGCAACTTGGCGAGACCTCGTCTCTACAATAAAATCAAAAATTAGCTGGGTGTGGTAGTGCATACCTGTAGTTCCGGCTACTTGGGAGGCCGAGGCAGAAGGATCACCAGAGCCCGGCAGGTCGACACTGGGGTGGCTGTGAGCGTGCCACTGCGCTCCAACCTGGGCGACAGTGAGACCCCAATTCAAAAAAAAAAAAAGACAAATCAGGCCCTCGTAGTGGCAAAAAGTAAAGAGATGTAAAAAGCAAGGAAGTGGTTTGACTATTAATTCACTTCTCTGTGATAGTAATTTCATGACTCCATAATAGGCGTCACCATGGGCAGGGGTTGGGGGAGAAGCCACGTGTTGGAGAAAGAACTATTCTGAAAACCCACAATATAGTAACAGCAGCTTCACCACCAATGGAAAGGAACACAGCTTGGGCATGTTGGTGCCGCTATTATGAGATATGGGACATCCTTCAAGTCATTGTTTTTATTTTATTTATTTATTTCTTAGTTTCAACCACCTAGACTTTGGTATACTGCCACCAAGTGGTAGAAGGGCCTGTAAAAGTAAAAGAATATCAGATTTTCTCTGCATTTTCCTCTTTTTGAACTACTTATCTTCTGAAGCTGCCTTTTATTCTACTCAAGTTACACACTCACACACACACGTACAATTATTTACTATTGATCCCGGGGATTCTGCCGATGCCCTGCTAATGTCTCCTCAGTCCATTCTCAAGGTCACCGAAGCTTCACAGACCATTCTTTTACGTGCAGTGGCATCTTTCCTCAAGCACCTGTGTCTCTTCACCTGGAGATCGTTTTTGATGTTGTGAGTGTATAACAGGCTGGAAGTGCCAGAGACAAAATGTCCCGGAAATAAATGTTGATTCACAAGAGCTGGGAGTTGGTGGATCGATGTCCCAGTCTCCTCACCCATCAAAGGAACGATTCGGCCTTGAGTCCTGCACCAGTCCCTCAACTCTCAGATGATACCGGGAGAAACTGAGCCCTAGTTTCCCACAGCAGTGACCTGTGCATGAATGCCTTGACTTTTTTTTTTATCTCTTCTTGCTTCACTCTGTCACATTTCCTGGGATCATCTCCCAAATAAACTCACACCAAAAATGTTTGCTTGGTCTGCTTTTGGGAGAACCCAAATAAGGCAGGGATACCTTTTGTCATGCTCTTTACACTTTTACTGTCAATTCACCTGTAATTTTACTTTTTTTTTTTTTGGAGTCAGAGTCTCACTCCATCGCTCAGACTAGAGTGCAGTGGAATACTCACGGCCATCACAGCCTTGACCTGCTGGGTTCAGGCAATCCTTCTGTCTCAGCCTTCCAAGTAGCTGGAACTACAGGCGCACACTGCCATGCCCGGCTAACTTTTTTATTTATTGTAGAGAAGAGGTCTTGCCAAGTTGCTCAGGCTGGTCTCAAATCCCTGGGCTCAGCCGATCCTCTCGCCTCGGCCCCCCAAGTGCTAGGATTACAGGTTTGAGCCACCGAGCCCTAATTTTACTTTTAACGCAAAATGCTCCCCAGCCCTATCCCTTTAGAGCCATGCTACTCATTTTCAAACAATCCAAAGATTGTTCTTCCTTTAGCCACCAGTAAAACTTGAACTGAGTCAAAGACAGGACATAGTCCTAAGTTTTCCCTGTGAGGCGCAGGCAGCCTTTGATTTTGTCATGCTGTGAGAGTGCACGAAAAGAGCCTGGGCTCTGAAATGAAAAAGAATTAACTTCTCACTTTCTAAGAAAGTTGTCAAGCCATTTAATCTCTTTGAGCATCAGTTAGCTCATCTGTGAAATGGGCATAGGTATACCTGCCTCTACCGATATGCTCGGCTTTGCCTGGTCTGTCATTGGTCTACTCAGACTACAATAATAATATTTTTTCTTTTCATTTTAGAGAATTTTTGAATAAAGTAAGAAGACAGATTTCTTAAAACTTTTCCTAAAAGTAACAGAACTACTTGCAAAATATTTTTAATAAAGCAAATATACTCTATATTTGAGACTCACATTTAGCTTGGTTTCTATCTCCATTCTAGAAACGTTTTTTTAAAAAGAATGATGCCCAACACTAAGTGAATTTAAGCAGGAATTCCATGTTCACCTCAGTTTTTTTGTTTTGTTTTGGTTTTTTTGATTTGGAGTCTCACTCTGTCGCCCAGGCTAGAGTGTAGTGGCATGCTCACAGCCACTGCAGCCTCGACCTGCTGGGCTCAGGTGATCCTACTGTCTCAGTCTTCTGAGTAGCTGGAACTTCAGGGGCATACCACCATACCCAGCAAATTTTTAAATTTTTGGTAGAGATGAGGTCTCATCATGTTTCTCAGGCTGGTCTCGAACTCCTGGCCTCAAGCAATCCTTCTGCATCAGCCTCCCAAAGTGCTGAGATTATAGGCATGGGCCATAACTCCTGGTTTATCCTTTGTTTTTAAACTCATCAAATTATGTTTTTAATCTTTAGTTTTGTGTACTTTTTAAAAACTTTTTTTTTTTTTTTTTGAGTTGGAGTCTCACTCTGTTGCCCAGACTGGAGTGC